>NC_061088.1:58961502-59035653 GCF_015104395.2 Macrobrachium nipponense
TTGTTTACCTGTCTAGTCAGTAACTAGCTGTCTCTTGCCTCCACCAAAGGGTGTCAATCAGCTATGTATATATCTGACAGGTAAGGTGAATGTATGAAAATGATATTGTATAATACAATAAGTTTCATACATACTTACCTGGCAGATCTATACAACTAATGACCCACCCAGCCTCCCCGCAGGAGACAGGTGGAAGAGAGAATCTGATTAGAAAACGGGAATAGTTCCTAGTCCTGCCTCCCAGCGGCAGGCAGGTAGATCACCTGACCTACCTGTAGCGTGTGCCGCGAAATTCGAATTTCTGTCGGGAACGACGGAGTCGATAGCTATGTATATATCTGCCAGGTAAGTATGTATGAAACTTTATTGTATTATAACAATATCATTTTAAGTTTAATCTTAAAAACTAATAAATACCTCTCTTCCAGGCTCCGGCTGTGAAGGACACCGCACTGGCAACCCTGCGGGCCTGGGTCGCGGTTTTGGGAAGAACGCCGCCAAGGGTATGCCCTACATTCTCGAGAAGAGGTTGGCGGTCCTGATCTTCCCCGAAGGCAAGTCAACGGGCTACGTCGACCCAGCAGAGGCGGCCCCGACTATTGCGTTCATTCAACAACAGCTCGCTGCCTCGTTGACGGATCCAGGCCAGGACATCTCCTCGGAAGTCGCGACATTAGACCTTAATATTGAACCCATGGTAGGTGTAGACGACCTGTTGGTCGAGGTGAGTACGTTGAACGCCCAAGGGATGCCTTGGGTGCCACTGGATCTTCTAAATAACCCTGCAAACTCTCCATCCTTCCAAGGCTTTACAGTACAGAACTGTATACTTCTCCTGATGCTTCCGTTAGACCTAAGGTCAAAGGACAAGCGGTAAAAACCTTGACTAAGACGTCGTCGTCGTCTAAAAAGACGGCGTCGGCGTCATCTTCATCTCGTAAGTCTCCGGCTAAAAACCCTGGAGCAGAGAGGTCTAAAGCTTCTGGGTCCGGCTCCAAATCCTCTAGGAGTAGATCCTCCAGGGAGAGATCACACACTCCAGCGGAGTCAACCGTTCCACTACCTTGGTTCCGGTTCAGAGCCACCCGTCCACCTCCGCAGCAGCTCCGGCTTTGGATCCCAACACGGGCCTGTTGCAACAAGTGGGCGATCTGGTGGGTTCTCTGAAAACCAGTATGGAACAGATGTTCTCCCAGTTGTCTGATAGGATCAGCTCCCAGGACAACATTATAGCCGGACTGAGCCAAGCTCCGCTAGCTTCTCCCCCACCTTTCAGCACAGGGGGAGCGCAATTGCCCCCGTATGACTCTCTACCTCCGTTCAGTATGAACAATCCTTGGAGGAGTAGCGTCATACGCCCCCTTCCAGGACGGGCTTATTTCTATCCCGAATGTGGAACTCGGAGGATTGAAGACTTCGAGTTCTACCCGGAAGACCTTCAGCCTCCGTTCATCGGCTACGCCAGGCTCACCGCCTCTGCCATGACTCGAGACGATAAGGTACCGAAAGAGACAGTCCTCTATTCACGTGACCAGGCTCAGAGAGAATGGCTCAGGTGTCTAGAGGACATGGACTGTTCCAACACGAGAATACAGCCATTTAAGAGTCCTTTCACAATCTTTACAATGGAAGAGAGTACCCCGCTCCCTTTCTTGACAAAGATTGCTACGGTCACCATTCCAGCAGCCCAGAAGGGGGATTCGTTGCCTCAGCTGAAAGAAGCGGACCCTACGTCTCCTTTACTTCCCTCAGCCGGTGAGTTGTGGGAGGATCTGCCCAACACTTTTTCTGCGGGCAAACTCAAACCAGACTGTGCTATGGAGCAGTTTGGTGAGAAGCTGCCTAGACTTCCGGATAGCCTCATTCAGGCAGAATTTGATGCCAAGTCTAGGCTGGCCAGGTCTATCAATACCATGGCCATGACCGAGGTGGCTACCATTTCCTATGGTTCGGAGCCTCTTTTTAAGCTTCTCACCAAGTCTCTGACTCAAACGGTGCAGTTTGATATGTTCGAGTTCGCCACGGCTAGAACAAACTGTAGGAAACATGTCCTCCAAGAAGCAACGATTCGGCATGAACCGAATAAGTTGCTTGCATCGAACATCTGGGGAGGCAGACCTCTTCCCAGAGGCGATGGTGAAGGAGGTCCAGGCAGAGGCTACGGCTGAACCAAAGCCTTAAAGATCGTTGGGGTCTTACGGCCAAGAGACGCCAAGATCAAGTGGTCAGAGGTAAGGCTCAGAAGAAAACCCAGACTTTTCCCCAGCCTTACCAAAAGAAACAGCCCCGCTTTACCCAGCCGGTTCCAGCTGTCCCGTTGGTGCAAGCTGCCCAACCTTCTACCTCCAAGGCTCAATCGCAGCCGATATATGTCATTTCCCCCCAGCCTCAACCCTCCACCTCTTACGCTCTCTCCCCAGCCTTCAATCAAGTCTTCGAGGGCCAGGCTTCCCAGAAGTATGACCGCTCGGGTAAGGGAGGCAGAGGTAAACGATCCTTTCGTCAGAGAGGATCGGGAGGGTCCTTTAATAGAGGAAAGCATTTCAGGGGAGGCCGCGGAGGCTACCAACACCAATGAGGACTTTCAGGTAGGAGGGAGGCTGTTTCACTTCCGCCACCGGTGGAATTTCAGCAAGTGGGCGCAAAGCATTGTGTCAAAAGGTCTGGGTTGGAGTTGGGTAACGAACCCGCCCCCATCCAGACCTTTCCGCCAACTTCCATCCAAAGAATTGACGGAGTATGCGGAGGACCTCCTTCAGAAAGGAGCTATAGCGAGAGTCAACAGGTTAAAGTTTCAAGGGCGCTTGTTCAGCGTTCCAAAGAAAGGCTCACAAAAAAGAAGAGTAATCTTAGACTTGTCCCGCTTAACTTAGCATTCGCTGCGACAAGTTCAAGATGCTCACGATCTCGCAGGTACGGACCTTACTTCCCCGTGGGGCCGTCACCACCTCTATCGATCTTACAGACGCTTACTATCATATCCCTATTGCAAGGCACTTCCGTCCGTATCTGGGCTTCAAGATAGGAGATCAGACATTCTCCTTCAAGGTAGTTCCTTTCGGGCTCAACGTAGCACCCAGGGTGTTCACGAAGTTGGCGGAAGTGGTAGTTCAACAACTAAGATCGCAGGGGGTTATGGTAGTAGCGTATCTCGACGATCTTGGTTAATAATGGGCTCCAACAGTCGAGGAAATGCCACAAAGCACAACTGGAAAGAAAGTCATTCAGTTCCTGGAATATCTAGGCTTCAAGATAAACAGGACCAAGTCAAGACTCACTCCAGAGTCAAACTTTCAGTGGCTGGGCCATTCAATGGAATCTATCCTCCCATACTCTGTCGATTCCATCAGCCAAGAGGAAAGAAATAGCGAAGTCAGTAAAGCAATTTCTGAGTCACAAACTTGCGTCAAGAAGAACCCGGAGGAAAGGTCCTGGGGTTCACTCCAGTTTGCATCAGTGACAAACATCTTGATGAAAGCCAAACTGAAAGACCTGACCGAATCTGGCGCTCACGAGCAAATGTCAGGTCCAGGGACAAATTATCCTCAGTCCCTCAGATTCTACGGAATCGACTAACGCCCGTGGGCAAAAGTCAAGAACTTATCAATATCAGTGCCCCTTCAGTTTCCTCCTCCGGGGTATTAACCATCCACACAGAGACAGACGCTTTTCGTTACAGCGGTTTGGGGAGGTGGATATTCTCAGTTCAAGAAAGTTCAAGGAACTTGGTCACCTCGTTCCGTCAGTTCCACATAAACGTACTGGAAGCATGGCAGTGTTTCTTGACTCTAAAAAGGTTACGTCGTCCGAAGTACTCCACATAAAGCTAGTCTTAGACAGCGCAGTGGTAGTCCATTGTATAAACAGGGGAGGCTCCAAAGCACGTCATCTAAATCATGTCATGGTAGCCATCTTCTCCCTGGCGGACAAGTTCAGTTGGCAACCTCTACCTCCACCCATATAGCTGGAGTGAGAAACGTCATAGCAGATGCTCTATCCCGATCAGTACCTCTAGAGTCGGAATGGTCACTGGACAGCAGTTCGTTCCAATGGATTCTTCAGAGAGTTCCAGGCCTACAAGTGGATCTCTTCGCATCCCAAGCGAACCACAAACTCCCGTGTTATGTGGCCCCCAACCTGGACCCTCTGGCCTATGCCACGGACGCCCTGGCCCTAGACTGGAACAACTGGGAGAAGATTTATGTCTTCCCTCCAGTGAATCTTCTCATGAAGGTTCTGAACAAACTCAGGACATTCAAGGGTCAAGTGGCTCTAGTAGCCCCAGACTGGCCGAAGAGCAATTGGTACCCTCTAATTCTGGAACTGGGTCTTCGTCCTCTTCGAATTCCCAGTCCCAGGCTCTCCCAGTCAGTGCAAACGAAGACTGTGTTCGCTTCCTCAGGAATTCTCAAAACCCTAACTTTATGGATTTCATGAAGTTTGCAGCGAAAAGAGATGCGAATATTGACCCTCAAAATATTCTCTTCTTAGAATCTGATAAAAGGGATTCAACTTTGAGCAGTATGACGCGGCTGTCAAAAAGTTAGCAACCTTCCTGAGAGAATCGGATATTAGAATCATGACAATCAATTCAGCTATATCCTTTTTCAGATCTTTATTTGAAAAAGGCTTAGTAGCTAGCACCATTACGACAAACAAGTCAGCCTTGAAAAAGATTTTTCAATTTGGTTTCAACATAGACTTGACAGACTCCTACTTCTCGTCTATTCCCAAGGCTTGTGCTAGACTTAGACCTTCTGTAAGGCCTACGTCAGTATCATGGTTCTTAAATGATGTTCTAAAGCTGGCTTCAGAAACTGATAATGACACATGTTCATTTATAATGCTCTTAAGAAAAACTCTATTTTTATTAAGCTTGGCCTCAGGAGCTAGAATTTCAGAACTGTCGGCATTATCCAGAGATCCGGATCATATTCAATTTCTCCCCACAGGGGAAGTGCTACTTTCTCCGGAACGTAATTTTATAGCAAAGAATGAAGATCCTTTGATGAGGTGGGAACCATGAAGGTTGTACCCCCTTCCACAAGATATATCTCTTTGCCCAGTATCGACCTTACGAGCCTTTCTGTCCAGGACCTCCTCATCCTCATCGGGTCCTCTCTTTAAGAGAGAAAAAGGTGGTACTTTATCTATTAAAGGCATCAGGCAGCAGATCCTGTACTTTATTAAGCAAGCCAATCCTGACTCTTTCCCAAAAGCACATGATGTCAGGGCAGTAGCCACCTCAATTAACTATTTCCAACATATGAATTTCGATGAGTTGAAGAAAATATACTGGATGGAAAGTCGCCGACAGTATTTAAGCGTCATTTATTACTTAAAGTCCTTGGAAGCTCATGAAATTTTCAGCAGTTGCGGCGGGTAACATAGTTTCCCCGACTCTGCTTAATCTTTAGTAGAAGATCCAGTCCTCCTTTCTACCTGTCTCACCCAACAGTTTGTCTATGCCTGTCAGGTTCATCTACGTTTACCTTGGGTCTTAGCTGCTCTTATGGTAATATGGTGGGTGTCCCTTATTTTTGTGCTAGGGGCACTCACAATCGATTGTATGTATTGATTTATTTGATGTGATCCCCTTATTTTTATGCTAGGGGATACATCTTATTTACAATGGTTACGGGTTTTGTATGTTAAGTCATATACATTCCCTTCATTTATTATCATTGAAGTTTGTTCTGTTCAAGTTGTTGTTATAATTGCTTTTCAGTTTTTTGTACATATCCATACACAGTATACTGCTTTTACATATATTCCATGTAAGGCCCTGTATATATGTAAAAATTAAGTTAATTTAAGAAATATTATTAGCAATTAAGTTTAATTTAAGTAATTATTTCTACTTTTGTTATCTTGTGTATATGTATATTTATTAGCATTATATTCCTTCTTTTTTATGTTATCTTTTATTTGAGACCCTTTTTGTTTAGTTGAATTTTCTTTACAATCTTGTGCTATTTCTCTGGTACGATTTCGCGCAGCGACACGAGCTGAGCCCAGAAAAGGGATTTTGACGTAAGGAAAAATCTATTTCTGGGCGATTGGCTCGTGTCGCCAGCGAAATCCCGCCCTACCCATCCCATCACTCAAGATTGTCTGCTAACTTCAGGATGGCCACCAGAGGCGCAGCAGTCGCAGCATGGGATGGAGTAGTAGTAGTTGCTGCCCACTCTGTGGGTCGGCTCCCCTCTTGTGGGGATTTTGTATGGGAGATTTCTATTGGCAAGCGGCTCGTGGTAGTGGTCTCACTCGCCATAGTGTTCATACCGACACCCTCTTGGAGGGTGAGCGAGTCAGTTGTACTGACCTTTTTCTTTATTTATTTATTCTCTGGTATGTGTTAGTACATTTACCCTAGAAAATAATAGATTAAAGGATATTTCGCTGGCGACACGAGCCAATCGCCCAGAAATAGATTTTTTCCTTACGTCAAAATCCCTTTTTTTTTCGCCCCTGTTCGCGTTAACAAAAGAGAACCTATTTGGGACAGACACGGAACGTACGATCCTTAAGAGGTTCGATGCAAGATTTTGCATGTCCGTGAGAACTTCTCGATCGAAGATAATAACTGTTAACGTATGTCTAACATTTATTGAAAAAAAGATTTGTTGGAGGAACCTGCGGAAAGTCTTCTTCATAGATCTCTTTGTAAGGTAGAAGACGAACAGGCTTCCTTTAGACTGCTTCTTTTTTCCTCGAACCAAGAGAGGTAGCAATATAAGACATCTTAAATTTAAAGAAGGGGAATAAACTTTAGCCTTTTTTCCCCCTAGTTATAAATTCTTGAACAGATATTAAGATAATTGGGCGTCAAAGGAAGAGAGGATGTATGCCTCTCATTTTGGCCTTAGAGAGGTTGGATTCACAGAAGTCACGTTCTTCTCACAGCATGTTTCGTAAGGCTTTTCCAAGAGTATCTGGATATTCTATCAGAATCTATTATAAATAGACCTATAAACCTCTCCACTCTGAGTCTGTCCGCGTGCAGACTGACCAGAAGTGGACATGAATGAGAGGTTTTTTCAAGGTAAATGACAATAGTCATGGCTAAGAAACATAGAATTGCTGCAGATCGTGCTAGATGGAATGAGGAAACTGTCCTCTTCCGATACCTCTGTGAACACATAGCGAGGTTTTTTCTTCACTTTCAGAGGGAAGAATCACCTATGTATATATCTGCTATTAAAGAACGCAGTAAACCGGCATACTCTGTCTCTACCAAAAGGGAATTAGAGATACAGGGAGGTTAAGATCTTCGGGATCTTTTATACGATACCGCAATACGACAAGATAGGATATCATGTACTTCGAATGGGATTTTTTTTTTGTGGCCACAGATTCCGTTGTTTCCGACAAAATGGAACTGCTCCTCATCAAACTTCTTTGAGGAAGTTTATGAAGGAATTCTTTGTTTCTCTTAGCCCTAAACGACCAAAGGAAGAAGATTACGAGTGAATTTTTTGTGCATTGGAATCTCGCATCAGATTCAATGGAGACTCGGCAATGGGTTCTTGCCAGCATAGTATGTCTGGCAAAAGAAATAAATCCCTCTATTCCTGACGCAACGCTTTTCAGATAGAAGTTTAGTTGCCCAGGCAGGGTACTTACATTTTCATCTCAGAAGAAGAGGATGGTTTAAACGTTTGCCTACAGAGTCTTCGGGGTGCGATGAGGGCTCAAAATGCTTCCCAGAAGGTATTCAGAAGGATACAATAAGAGCTAGAAATCAGGGTTCCGCCCAATTTCAGCTCAGAAGTCTCCTTCGACTTCCAGACTCCTTCCCTTCCTTCGGGCAAGGATAGGGAAGATTCTGCAACGAGGAACCTCATCAACATGTAAGAAGAGATCTTCGTTAGCAAAAGAAGTGTTCACGAAGGATCCTCTCGGAGGAAGACTCTTCTCTCTGTATTGTTAGATATCCGTCTTCTACTGGGTGTAGCTGACTAAAATCACCTCCCCTTGCCAGGGGCCAAAAGCTCAAAGGGGAAGAATTTCTTCCACCCTTCTCCAGTCTCCTGATAAACTATGTGGTTGTTCAGGACTCTCGGACAATGTTTAGCGCCAGCCAAGCGCCAAATGCCAATACAGGCGAAAAACGCCAGAGGCGGACAGTTCCAAGGAACTCTGTCATTGTCGGATACTGAGAAGGAGCGGGCCTCCAACCTGGCGCAAATGCGCCAGAGGCGAACAAATCGGACAGATATAAAGAGTGTCCGATGTGGACATTGCCAGACAGCCTAGAGACTCTTCCAAGCTCGAAGCTCCAGCAAGTGGAGGAGCCAAGCCAGGCGCGAGGCGCCAGCCAGTCTCTAGGAGCCAGCCAGGCTCTAGGAGCCAGCCAGGCTCTAGGAGCCAGCCAGGCTCTAGGAGCCAGCCAGGCTCTAGGACCAGCCAGGCTCTAGGAGCCAGCCGGCTCTAGAAGCCAGCCAGGCGCCATCCCAGGTGCCAGGCTCCTTCAAGGCTAGGCTCCAGTCAGGATTGAGGATCCCATCCAGACGCAAGGCTCCTTCCAGTAAAGAGAAACCTAAAGCTCTGTCATGTAGAGGGCTAGTCCCCATTGATATGATACAGGTAAGGCTCTGCCATGTAAGTGGGGTCAGCCCCCATTGGCACGATCCGAGAAGGCTCTGTCGTGTAAGCGGGCTAGCCCCCATTGACATGATCCAGAAGGGTTTGTCAGTCATAGGTCCCTACCTCGCTGAACTCTTGAGGCATGCAGACTCATAGACAGTAATCATGAAGTCTTCTGCCAGGCTCCAGGTGCCTTCCAGGCGCAAGGCACCAGCCAGACGCAAGGCTCCAGCCAGGCGCGAGGCGCTAGCCCAGGAAAGGAGGAGCCAATCAGGCACCAGCCAGGCACGAGGCGCCAGCCAGGCGCAAGGCGCCATCTAGGCGCGAGGCTCCAGCCATGGCTCTAGGCGCCATTCAGGCGCAAGGCTCCAGCCAGGCGCGAGGCGCTAGACAGCGCTAGGCGCCTGCCCAGGCACGAAGCGCTAGCCAGGCTCCAGCTTCACCCAGAAGAGGGATCTATATCAAAGAAACGCCTGGCCTTCTTTGAGACATTGTGATCTCCCAAGCACTTGATAAGTGCATTGATGATTCCTTCAAACAGCTGAGAATTAAAAGTGCATGAAGTGCGAGCTTTTTCCGAATTCTTGTTCTTTCCCTAACAATATGTCATAAGGAAACGTATTAGCTGTCACATACGGGAGATGCACTCTTGTGTTGACTTCCCATTATCCGAAGGATGTCAAGATAACCTTCGAGGGATCCTTCTCTCTTGGTTGATACGTGTCTGCGGATACATTGCTGGGATAGGGAGCAGATACTGATTCCTTAACTAGTGAGTTAAATTTTATTTAACGTCGTGTTTTTTCTTTGGGTTGTTTGGAAGGAGTTTGTAGATAACTCTTTTCAACTTAAGCACTAACCCTCGTGTTAGGATCAGGTGATCGGGATCGGTGTTGTGCTCCTTAATTATGCCACTAGGCATAGGCATATTGTCATGTAAGAGGCTCTGTCGAGTAGATGGATAAGACCCCATCGACAGACCCACAAGAACTCTTAGCCATAGGTCACATCCTCGCTGAGGCTCTTGAGGCGAAGCAGATTCCTAGGCATTAGCCATGGAGTCTTCCGCCTGATCAAGTAGGAACCAAGGTTTTATTTATTTATTACCTACAACATATGTTGTTTACCTGTCTATTCAGTAAATAGTTGTCTCTTTCCCACCACCAAGGGTGTCAATCAGCTAAGTATATATCTGCTGGGTAAGTTCCATGTACAAAAATGATATTGTTAAGATGCAATAAAGTTTTGTACATACTTACCCTGGCAGATATATACGATTGATGGCCCACCCAACCTCCCCTCAGGAGACAGGTGGAAGAGAAAATCTGGTTCTAGAACGGTAATCGTTCCTATTCCTGCCACCCAGCGGCAGGGGCGGTAGATCACCTGACCTACCTGCAGCGTGTGCCGCGAAATTCGAATTTCTGTCAGGGACGACGGAGTCTATATCTAAGTATATATCTGCCAGGTAAGTATGTACAAAACTTTATTGTATCTTAACAATATCATACTTGCGTCTTTGACAATAACGACATTATTTTGGAATAAAATGAGATGCTATAAACGCCAGGAATCTTTGATATCTAAGTTGTGTACTGCAATTATCAATTTATGTTTGTAAGGGTAGCGAAATTAATCATAAGTATGTTTTAGTTGTACAGTGGTCCCCCCGTGAATAGTTAGAACCCGCGAATGTTTGGAACCCCTATAAAAATGCTGAAAACAGTGAAAACAGCCTATTTTGTTAGTTAAAACTCAAGAAAAAACCCACTAAAAATTTTCCTACATGGTTTTTTAATAGCTTTATCACAAAAAGTGCATTTTATGATGAAATTTATCAAAAAAACCAGGAATTTGTGGATATTTATCATAGAAAAATACCGCGAATGCGCGAATTTTCCGCGAATAATGCAGGGAAACGTTCCCGAGAGAAATCCACGAATACGGGGGGTCCACTGTATGTTACATAAACGGAGCCTAGCTTGCACCACTCCCGAGTCAGCCATTACATACATCGCTACCCGTATCTTTATGACGACTTCCAATTGGTCACCTATACTAATTGTAGTCGTGTTGTTATTGATATTGCACTCACTCAACATTTACTGAAATTTGTAGATATCCTGACGTTTTATAATAGATATCCTGGCCCGAGGATGATTCGGACCTACTTACACAAACCAAGGAGATTCCTCCTTGGTTTGGGAAGTAGGTCAGACGGGTTTTCCTTCCATCTGGAGAGGCTTCTCCCCTTCGATTCGTCGGATCGGGAGTTCAGCCTATCTCCCTCCCCCCCTCCCCTCTTTTCACTTGGTCTGATCAAGGAGGATACCTCCTTCACCTTACCAGGGAATCCATGAGGGAGGGGTGTAAGACCCTTAGGGACCTTATTCTGTTCCATGAGCCTCCCTGGCCTATCTCGCCAGATCGTGATTGAAATCACTTCTCGGGAAGGTTAGGCTAGCCGCTCAGAGCCACCCTGGCTGTCCTGACCAGATCGTTCCGATCGAGAGAAGGTTAAGCCAGCCGTTCTTTAAACAGAATTATGTACTTATCCTCTTTATCCTTATCCCCTCTCGCGCCAGGGCTATTGTATAGCGTTTATTATCATATAAATTATTGTATTATTGTAATCAGTGGGGAGTCGGTCTATAGACCGTCAGCCCCTGTGATTGATTGGATCCACTTCTGACCGCGAGGTTTTCCACCTGGCCGGTCGTAGTGTCCAATTGATCACGTGTGAGCCACCCCTCTAGACGCCCTCCCTCCCCCTTTTACCTTGACGGGATGACATAACTCGCTAGCGCTTCTTCAGGTAGCCATCCGAGTCCTATCCCCTCTTGCAGAGGGGGTGAGGGGGAGTAGTATAGTCAGAAGGGGTACTCCTCGCCATACGTAGTAGGAGTAGTACGATGATACCTACCCAGACGAGCCCGGGTAATTTCCCGGCTCGTTAGGATGGTATTAGCCACGTACTCTCTTCTCGCCTTCCTATCCCCAGTTCCCTACGTTCTCTATCCGTCTGCCTCGGCGGATCCGGGATCCAGCGGACATCGTTAGTTATGCATATAACAAACATGATTCCTTTATGATCAGATTCAGGCCTAGGTTTTACCTATTACCCTGTTTCGATCATAAAGCTGGACCCGGGGGATAGAGAGATAGCATTGAAAGGGAACTGGGACCGGAAGGAGAATTTTGCCTTTCCTATGCTCAGTCCTCCATACATTATCTATCCTTCCGCCTTGGCGTGCCCGGGATACAGCGGAGATCGTTCAGTTATGCATATAACAACACTGATCTCCCTTACGATCGGATTCAGGCGTAGTTTTACCTATTACCCTGTTTCGATCCCTTAGCTAGACCCGGGAGAGAGAGAGATAGTGTTGAAAGAGAACTGGGACAGGAAAGAGCATAGATTCTGTGCTCCGGTTCAAAATTCATTTAGTTATTTTATTTTAATTGTTTTAAAATATGCTGTTATGTTTTCGATCGGTGTACTACGTTGGGTAGTCGACCCCAGCAGGTAACCTAGAATCGAGGCATTTGTTTATCCTTACCTAGCCTCTCTCCCCCGCTTTCATTTGTACCTCGGCACCCCACCCTGGTGGCAGTGGCCAGGAGCTAGCAGAGGCATTCTTAGTTACTAAGAAAACCTCTCCGATGCTGACGGATTCAGGCCAAGTCTAACTTTCCCTGGTTTTGTTGCTATTAAGCTTAATACATATATGCCGCCGCAATTTATTACGGTGACGACAGTGCAGAATGCAGGTCCCACCGGAGTGACCTCCTGCGGACCTACATGTAGTGATACTCCGGTATCGATTCTAATATTACATACTCCGCCAGATACATATCCGGCGAGTCCATACAAAGGTACTTATGTATCATTTTCTTATTACAGATGGTACGCTGTCAGAAGACAACCTGCACTGCAACCCTGCAGCAGCAGGGCAGACAGGGAGTATGCCGCACTCGTGGAGGCTGTTCGGTCCAATGAACGACTTGTCGGTCTGGCAACCAGTTGAGAGTGAAGCCTGTTACAATTTGGTTTTGGGACTTCACTACCGAGACGGTAAGTACCAATTCATTGAATGATTAGTTCACTGAATGAGATATTGTAAATAATTGGAGAGATATTGAGATAGTTATCAATGCTTAGAATACTTTTAAAAGAGGATACTTTTATTGTAGTGTCTTACCGAACAATTATACAGCCGGGATTTCCACGAGCGGCAGGAGACTAAATTCAAATTTAGCGCGTAGGCGTCGCCAACACTGGTGGTGATGACGTCATCTCCCTCCACTCGCGGGAGAACCAGGTACAACTGCCCAGGTGAATTCAATTCTTTTCCTGCCGGCGTCCGGTGAACATCGGTGGTCGGTGCGGTTGGATGACTTTGCTTCGCTTTTTCCTTGTGGATTTGATCTTCGGAATTGGTGAAGTACTCTTGTTTGGCGTTGTTGTTATTTTGCTTATTATATAGGCGTTGCCATGTCGGATTCTAGTCCGTCGGGAGTTAGGTTTTGCATCTCAGGATGTAAAACTAGATTATCCAAGTTAGAGTATGATTCTCACACTAAATGTGTTAAGTGTAGGGGACAGGTTTGTTCAGCAGATCGAACATGTAACGAGTGTAGTAATTGGACTGATTCTCAATGGAAGTTTTTTAGTTCATACTCGGAGAAATTAGCTAAAGACAGAATTAGAAAAGCAGCGCTTAGGGAAAGTAAGCTTAGCTCTGCTTCGTCTTGCGATGCATCTGTTCCTTCTGTTTCTCCTCAAATTGTTATGTCTCCTTTAACTACACCACCTATTCCTCCTACTAATCCCACTTCTCCGGCTTCCCGTGTAGTTTCTTCCGACACCATTGCCAGTCTGGAATTGAGGTTAGATCAGAAATTTTCGGTACTAGCGAATACGGTTTTGCAACTTGGTAATTCGGTTAAGACGTTTTTGGAGAAAGCGGCTTCAGGTAAGAGTGTAGTTGAGGGTGCGTCTGTCTGTCCTGACACGTCTCCTAGACAAAGGTCACTGTCCAGTCTCCCCCCCCCCCGCACCGGGGAGAAGACATACCAGGAAGTCCAAGGGAGTCGATCGGGATTTGCCCAGAGACAGGCGCCTCTCTTGTTGAGCCTGTTGCGCCTCAACAGGGCTCGGTTAAGCGTTGGAAAGGTGTTGCGGTTAGACGCCTTTCGAATGATTCAAGCGATTCGTCTCCGGTCGCGCGGCGCTCTTGGCGAGATTCGCCCGTTTCGCTTCCCTTAAAGAGGCGTTCAGGCGCTGATTCTTCGCCTCCTCCAGTCAAGCGGTATAAGGAGCCTGAGATAGGGTTGCGCCTCGGCCGTTAGGGGCTCGTTCGGTCGCCTTCAATCTGTGCCTTTTTCGGCTTCCATCTACTAGTAGAGATTGTGGTTTTAGCGCTGTAGCTAGCAGTTCTAAGGGTGTCTCTTTAGGCGCTTTCTCGTCTGTTACGCCTGATGCGCACTGTACCTAGCTTTCGCCTCGAATTTCGGCCCGGCCCCCCCCCACCCCGGCTCCGAGCGAGGCGCAAGTAGTTTTTTCCGCCCTCTGCCTGAACATTTAGGCTCTTCCAAGCCTAGCGTTAACTGTTTTTGATTCGTCTCTGGCGCCTTTGCGCAAGCAGTTAGAGTTGTTAACCAACTGGATGAATGAGTCCAAGGGTGGTTCGAAACCTTCAGATCCGGTTGTAGTCCGTACTTCTACTTCTTCGGCGGTATTGGAGAATGAAGAAGAAGTAGAGGAGGAGGATTCACATCACCTCTCGTGTTATTCACGTCTCCTTAGATTTCTTCTGGTATCTTATCCAGATTATTTTGAGAAAGCGGCTCCGCGCTCCCCAACTTCGACTTTTTTGATGAGGAGGAAAACTTCAGATCCTCTCCTCCCAAAACTTGTTCTATCTAAAGCGGTTAGACATTCGTTGAAAGAGACGGAGAAATGGATGTCCTATGAAAAAAGAGGACTGTAGGGAAGGCTTCTTTTTGCCTTACCCTCCTTCTAAGTTGCTTTCGTAAGAGGTATAGGTTTTATGTAACTGGGGAAGCTCCTTCTCTGGGAGTTTCTGCCTCCTCCCAGGGAGACTTCTCCAGTTTAATCGACTCCTCTAGAAGATCTGCTTTTGCTGCAGCGAAAGTTTTCTTTACAGCGCCTGAGTTGGACCACGTTGTAAAGAACCAATTTAAACTTTTGGAAGTCTTTAGCTTCCTTGATTGGACTATTGGCGCTTTAGCGGCCAAGATCGAAGACTGTCCTTCTCTTTCTCAGGAGTTAGCGGAGGATTGGATTGGTGTTCTGTCCTGTGCGACAAATCCATAGGGATGGATGTGATGAGTTAGCTTCGCTCATCGCCTTTGGTACCCTTAAGAAAAGGCAACTTTGGTGCTCCTTTGCTTTTAAAAGGGTTACTTCCAACAGAAGTCTGCTCTCACTTGTTTGCTCCTTTTGTGAAAGATAACCTCTTTCCAGACGATGTAGTGTTGTCAATTTCGTCGGCGCTAGATAAGAAATCTACTTCGGATTTACCTGGCACAGTCTACTAAGAGACCTAAAGCTCCTTTGGAGACTGTTCCTTCGGTTTCTCCTCTGGCCCAAGCGCCTTTTCGAGGGAGAAAACCCAAGCGCTTCTTTCGGCCGAAGTCGAATTTGCGACCTCAGTCTAAGACCTCGCCCAAGGTTAACAAAAAAATTCCAGTTCCAAATGAAAGCTCGGTTCTTCATGCACCAGTGGGAGCCAGGCTGGCTCTGTTTTGGGAGGAATGGGAAAACAGAGGAGCAGAAGCCTGGGTAGTTGCAAGTACTCAAGTTCGGCTATCGTATTCCTCTCGTTTCACCTCCCTCGCTCTCACCTGTGCCAATTCCATTCCAGGCATACTCTCCGGGCTCAGACAAATTTCTGGCGCTAGCCGCAGAAGTGGAAGCGCTTGTTCTCAAAAGAAGCGATAGAACAGATAGAAGGGGATTTTCCTCCAGGCTTTTACAATCGCCTTTTTTGTAGTCCCAAGTTCATCCAGGGGGCTGGAGGCCTATTTTGGATGTGAGCGCCCTGAACTTGCATGTCCAGAAAACAAAATTTCATATGGAGACCACATCGGTCGGTTCTGGATTCCCTCATCACAGGGGGATTGGATGGTTTCTCTGGACTGCAAGACGCTTATTTTCACATTCCGATACATCGCGAATCTCAGAAGTACCTGAGGTTCATGTTCGAAGGCAAGGTGTTTCAGTTTCGGGCGCTTTGCTTTCTTAGACTGGCGACCGCTCCTCAAGTTTTCACCAGGGTTCTATCCCCGATAGGAAGCTGGCTGCACATATTAGGAGTAAGAATCTCCCTCTATCTGGACGATTGGCTTCTCCGGTCGGAATCAGAGAGTCGGTGCATGAAGGACCTTGGAACAACTCTGGATCTTGCCAGAAAGTTAGGAATTCTGGTCAACAAACAGAAGTCCCAGTTGGTTCCATCTCAGAGCATCCTTTATTTGGGGATGACTCTGAATGCTCAAGTTTTTCGGGCTTTTCTGTCCCCGAAGAGGGTACCAAGGCTGTCTGGAGACAGTTCAGGAGTTCTTGGACAAAAAGGTAAGTTCTGCCAATCAGTGGATGAGGCTCTTGGTTGGGCAAATTGACGTCAGTGGAGAAATTTGTGACGTTGGGAAGACTGCACATGAGACCTCTGCAGTTTTTCCTGAGAGCCTCTTGGTGCAGGAAGACGCAACCAGACTCGATTACCTTTCCTGTCACAGATCAAATAAAAGAGGACCTAAGGTGGTGGCTCTCTCGGGCAAGGTTGGAAGAAGGGTTAGATTTACGACCCATCCTCCCGAACCTACAGTTCTTTTCCGACGCATCGGACACAGGTTGGGGAGCCCTGCTGGGAAATCAACGGACTTCAGGAGCTTGGTCGGAGAAGGAGAAGAAGTTCCACATAAATGTAAAGGAACTTTTAGCAATTTTCCTGGGGCTCAGACAGTTTCGGAGCTTAGTAGAAGGTGAGGTAGTGGCAGTGCATTCCGACAACTCCACGGTTCTCTCGTACGTGCGGAAACAGGGGGCGACTTAGTCTTTCTCTCTATTCGAAGTAGCCAAGGATCTCCTCCTGTGGTCAAACGAAGCGAAGGTTCAGCTAGTCCCGAGATTTGTTCCGGGAAAGATGAACGTCCTGGCGGACGAGCTAAGTCGTCAACAGCAAGTGTTACCTCTGGAGTGGACTTTGGACAACAAGATTTGTCAGAAACTTTGGCGCCTTTGGGGACGACCGTCCATAGACCTGTTCGCGACATCAAGGAACAACCGTCTTCCTCTCTTTTGTTCTCCAGTTCCAGATCCTCTAGCTTGGTCGGTGGACGCAATGCTGTTGGATTGGTCGGGTCTGGAAGCTTATGCATTCCCTCCGTTCGGTCTAATAAGAGAGGTGCTGAACAAGTTCATGTCGCACAGCAATGTAACACTAACGTTAATCGCTCCCTTTTGGCCCAGGAAAGAGTGGTTCCCGGACCTTCTCCAGTTGTTAGTAGACTTCCCCAGACTTCTTCCTCCAGAGAAGTGGCTTCTCAAACAACCTCACTTCAAGAGGTTCCACCAAAACTTGTCCGCTCTAGCTCTGACAGGGTTCAGACTGTCCGGAATCTTGTCAGAGCGAAAGGGTTTTCAAGAAGAGCTGCAGAAGCTATCGCTTGTTGTAGGAGAGAGTCTTCTAACAAACTCTATCAAGGGAAGTGGAGAATCTTCAGAGAGTGGTGTAGAAGTGCTAAAGTCTCTACTTCTGCGACCTCTTTAACAGAAATAGCAGATTTTCTTCTATTTCTTAGGAACTCTAAGAAACTGGCTCCTTCGACGATCAGAGGATATAGAGCCATGCTTTCTTCGGTTTTCGACATCGGGGTTTGGTATTTCCTCAATACAGAATCTGTCGGACCTCATTAGGTCTTTCGAAACCACTAAGCTCCTGCAGGATACAGTGGCTTGGAACTTAGATGTGGTGCTTAAGTTCCTCATGGGGCCACCGTTTGAGCCTTTGAAGTTGGCTTCACTCAGGAACTTGACTAAGAAGGCACTTTTTCTTATTGCACTAGCTTCTGCTAAGCGTGTCAGCGAATTGCACGCTATAGACAAAAGAGTCGGTTTCTCTCAAGGCAATGCTGTATTTTCGGTATCTTTGACCTTTCTAGCCAAAAACGAGAATCCATCTAATCCTTGGCCGAGGAGTTTTGTGGTAAGGAACTTATCTGATTTGGTTGGACATGAGGAGGAAGAAAGGCTCTTATGTCCAGTCAGGGCTATTAAGCAGTATCTGCTTGCCACTAAGGGTATTAGAGGACAATCTTCTAAGCTCTGGACCTCGGTTCAAAATCCCTCTCGTCCTCTTTCTAAGAATGCTATATCGTTCTTTATTAGAGAGCTTATCAGGGAAGCTCACTCGCAGTCCGAGAACGACAACAATCTTTCCGTTCTGAGAGTTAAAAGCTCACGAGGTTAGAGCATTGGCAACTTCTTTAGCATTTAGAAAGAATTTATCTTTAGCTTCGATTCTTCAGAGCACGTTTTGGAGATCGAATTCGGTTTTTGCGAGTCATTATCTCAAAGAGATAGAAACTGTTTTCGAGAATTGTAAAACGTTAGGTCCGGTGGCGGTTTCTGGCATGGTGTTGGGAGAAACGGCACAGGGGTCGTCACCTCTATGCTAACTTTTCACCTTGAAATAGGTTGTCGAGTTCAAGGGAAGCTGGGGTACTGAGTACCTGGGATACTCACCAGTCTGTTAGGTCAGATTTTATAATGGTTGGGTATATATGTTTTTAAATCTGGTGTTGCTGACAAATGTTTTGTATGATTGAATTTCTGGTCTTAGCCCAGGGCAAGGGCAATCTTTGTTGTTACTATCCTCCGTCAGTCAGCCTTGACTCGCTTGAACTACGGAAGGATTCCACTCCTGTAGAGGCTAACTTTGGTCAAATTCCAATTCCTCTACAATAGTAAGAAGAGCACCGACCAGAGGCTGTAACAGTCTGCTGTAGCTCTCTTACAAGGTAAGGTACAACAGACACCTTGAGTGTTTACTGGTATTGTAATAAATGTAACCATTTAGAAATACTAGTGGTCCACTGAATCCCACCTTCCCATAAATGTGTAATCAGCTGTTTAATTGTTCGGTAAGACACTACAATAAAAATGATATTTTCATTATTAAAATGAAGTTTTATTGTATACTTACCGAACAATTATGATTATACCCACCCTCCTCCCCTTAGGTGGACGGACGGGCAGAAAGAATTGGATTCACCTGGGCAGTTGTACCTGGTTCTCCCGCGAGTGGAGGGAGATGACGTCATCACCACCAGTGTTGGCGACGCCTACGCGCTAAATTTGAATTTAGTTTCCTGCCGCTCGTGGAAATCACGGCTGTATAATTGTTCGGTAAGTATATAATAAAACTTCATTTTAATAATGAAAATTTCATTTTTTAAAAGTAACTATCTCTTTCAGAAGCTCCTTTATCTACCCAAATGCGAAAGTATTAGCAACGGTACCAGTAGATTTGGCAGCCCCGATCATTACCAAGATCCACGAAGATAAAAAGGCCGTGCTGGCAGAGGACCTAGTGGGTTAGAATAAGAAGTCGTTGGAGAGGTCGCAGCAATCAACCTGGACCATGAACCAATGAAGGCCGATACCCAGGACGAAGGTAGGCTATATGAAGCATTTGGTAAACGGGCAAAAGGACTACCTTTTAGCTCTTCTCATTCTTCTTCTTCATTTTAAGAGTTTACCAAGAGACCTACGACTTCGAGGGATAAGCCGGGGTCGGTAATCCCTAAGGTAAGCTGAAATAGTCACTCATAGGTCTATTACAGGTCCCTTACTAAACCTTACAAACTGAAGGCTATTTGGGAAAGTCGTTCTAGTTCATCATCAGCCACCAAACTGGTGATGAACACGACAAAATCTGCCACACACAGGCTGGCATTGAAGACAAAGGCATCTAAACCCAGATCCTAGGATCCCGGGTTTAACCCAACATGTTTTCCAGCTTGCTGAGGCAGGAGATGGGTAACCTGACTCAGCCCAATTCTAAATAACATCACAACTCAGTTGTTCTCGAACATGAAAACGTCAGGTCAGCCTATTCAGTCGTTAGTAGAAGGACTGGAGATCTAGGAGACCTTGAAGTAAGGAGTCCTCCAACCCGGAAAGCCACAACAACTCCGGGCAGCATCCAGACACATCCAATTGTGTCCCTTCAAATCTATAATCCTTAGTGGTTACCAGCACATGCCCTCTTCTCAGAGGGCATGCTGACGATTGAGGGCGGGGAAGGGAACCCGGCCAATAGAGGACTTTGAGTTTCTTTCACCGGGTCTCCAATTCTCTTGTTCAGGCTATGCACGTCTGATTGAGAACGCACTGATCTGTGAAGACAAAACGCCTAAGGAAATGGTCATCTTCCCCTCCCCAGAGACCAAGCTCAATCAGCCTGGGTTCAAACCCTGGCAGATTGGGAATGCACAAATACCAAACTGACACGCCACAATAATCCCTTCACGATTTTTGTGGTGCTAGATGACACATCCATTCCGTGGACCTCTAAAGTAGTAGAGATTACACTTCAGGCAACAGCAATGGACAAATCTATACATTATATCAAAGAGATGGATTTACATACCATCCGTGGTCTCTCTGGGAGGAATGGAGTGCAGGGTAGACGCCCCGACGACATTCTTGGTAGGCACATTGAACTAAAATTGTGCTACGACGCTCTTCAGCAAGCTTTTACCCAGACTCCCAGAAGCACTGGTAAAGGCAAAGTATGAAGCCAGAAGTCGCTTGACTAGGTCTATCAATTCCGCCACTATAGCGGAAATGACAAACCTCGGTCTATACGGACGAACCATGGTTCAAGATCCGGACAAGTCATTGCTTCACACCTTACGGTGCAATGTATATGACTTTGCAATAGCCAGGAAGAACTGCAGAAAGCACGTCTTGGCCAATGCGTCTATTCACCATGAACCTAATAGACTCATCAAAGCTTAGGTCTGGGGAGCAAACTTGTTCCCTGAGTCTGTAGTGAACAGAATCCTAGGCGAAGCAGCTAAGGTCAAACAGAGCTTGCGAGTTCGCTGGGCTTGATCCCCAAGAGGAGATTTGAATCCTCGGGAACACAGCCCACGGGCATGAAGAGAGCAAAGAGGTTCTAGTCTTCCTAGACGACTTAACCTCAAACAGTGGTACAAGCTGTTCCAGTAGGCCAGCTAGGTCAACCATCCACCTCAAATGGTCAGCCACAACAGTCCGTGCTGCTGTAGAACCAGCCCTCTCAGCAGCACCAAAGCTCGGCTTCTTTACCTCTTCCCCGGCCATAAGGCCTCCGATAAAAACCAGGTGTATGTCATGGATACAACAGGTTCACAAGAGGTAGCCGAGCCAGAGCAACTTTCCGTAGAGCTGGCAGAAGAACTTCTGGCAAGGAAGACAGGAAGCCGGCGCAACCGACTTTCGACGAACCAGTGAGACTCCTCAGGTAGGAGGAAAGCGGTGCTTATTCAAGAACCGCTGGGAATCAGCACTTGGTCGAGCAGCATAGTATCAAGAGGTCGGGTAAGATAAAGGACACCTAAGACTTTTTGCAGAGGAAAGTAATTACAGTTGCAAATACTTAGAATTTCAGGGACGCTTCTCCAGCGATTCCATGAAGATTCAATCAAACCAAGAGTAATATTAGACTTGTCTCATTGAAACTCATATATTCAATACGACAAGTTCCATGTGCTAACTGTTTTCGCAGGTACGGACCTTACTTCCCCGTGGGCCCGTCACAATACCTATAATCTTATAGATACTTACTATCCCGTTCCGGTAGCAAGTCACTTCCGCCTTTTCCTAGGCTTTTGCCTTTTCCTAGGCTTCAGACTAGGCAACAGGCTTATGCCTTCAAGTAAGGCTATTTGGGCTTATCAGAGCGCCCAGAATATTTACAAGATAGCGGAAAC
Source organism: Macrobrachium nipponense (assembly GCF_015104395.2). Lineage (NCBI taxonomy): Eukaryota > Metazoa > Arthropoda > Malacostraca > Decapoda > Palaemonidae > Macrobrachium > Macrobrachium nipponense. The sequence goes on from NC_061088.1 coordinate 58,983,100, forward strand.
AGTAGTGAAATAACTGAGAACCTAAGGGATAAGCCTAGTAATCTCCTAGACGACTGGCTCATCTGAACTATAAACGTCAAGGAAGTGATAAATTTCTGGAATTCTTAGGATTCTAAATCACAAGGAATCCCTACACACTCCGACACCACGGTTTCAGTGTTTAGTAAACAGTGGGACCTCAAATCACACAACTTTCGATCCCACCGGGGAAAAAAGAAAGGAAATAGCAAGGCTGCGAGACAGTTCCTCAAGGCAGACAAGCATCCCAGAGGAACCAGGAAGAGTTTTAGGTTCACTCCAATTCGCGTCAGTAACAGGGACTCTACTAAAAGCCAACGGAAGGCTATATTCTGGGTTTGGCAGAGTAGAGCGAACAGGGAATTGTGAGACAGAGTTCCTGCTTCCCGCACATTTTACAGAGACTCCGTCCATGGACAGAAGTCAAGAATCTGACAAAATCATCACTGGTATGGTTCCCTCCGCCAAGTTTAGTGGTCCATATGAATGCTTCACTAAGCGGTTTGGGAGACTACCCCCAATATGGAAACGCTCAGGACACTTGGTTCCTAACGCCCTGCTAGCTTCATAACAGTGTTTGCAAGCCATGACAGTATTCTATTCTTAGTAACTCTCCTCTGAGAGCAGCTTTCAACTAAGCCACATAATCACGTCATGACAATCTTTTCATTGACAACAAGAAACAGTGGCATCTGTCAGCAACTCACTTGGCAGGAGCAAGAACTTAGTGGCAGATGCACTGTCAAGGACAACTCCGCTACAGTCGGAATAGTCCTTAGACAACAGGTCATTTAGATGGATCAGCCAACAGAATCCAGATCTCCTAGTAGAATTGTTGCCACAGAATCCAACCACAAGTTACAATATTCATGTGCCCTCAATATGGACCCCATGGCCCAGGCCACGGATACCAGATAGGTTGGAACATTTGGCAGAGGATTTAATTTTTCCCTCCAATAAATCTACTAAGGCAAGTTCGAGGCTAGCTCCCATCCTTCTAAGGACGGATTGGGCTGTTAGCCCCCTACGGACTCAAGAGCAATTGTGACCCGTTACTAAGGGAATTGGGACTCCGCCTCAGACGGACCCCAACCCCAGACTGGCACGATTAGTATAACAAGGGTGGTGGACGCTTCCTCAAGGATTCGGAGTGTCCTAACTTTATGGAATTCATGAATTTCACGGCACAAGAAGATGCCAATATGGATCCTATTAACACCTTGTTCTTAGAAGGAAACGTTTCAGCAATTGTCACAAGATTTGACAGTCCTGACTAATCTCTCCCCTAGTTCCTACAACTCCCTTTTCTAAGCAGTACGATTCTACAGTAACAAGCTAGCCTTTTTCCTAAAAAGACCCAATAGTTATGACGATGAATACGAATCTGGCTGTTACGTTCCTTAGGACCCTGTTTAGAAAGAGCCTACCAGCTAGGGTTATGACCACAACCAAATCTGCTTCAAGGAGGTACTACAGTTTGGTTCCACATTAACAGATTCATAATTTCATCGATTCCGAGAACTTGTGCTAGCTAGAACAAAATCATATTGATTTTCTTCCATCCAGAGAAGTTCTAGTATCTCCAGATTGAATTCTTGGCTAAAAATGAGGATCCTCAGAGTAGGTGGGCCCCCTTGAAGATAGCCCCACTTCCACAGGATCTATCCCTATGTCCAGTCAGAACTTGAGATCAATTTTAGACAGAACTTCAAATAAAACTTCAGGTCCTTTATTCATTCGAGAGATGGTGGAACAGTCTCATTTAAGTGATTAAAATAACAATTCTATAATTTTAGATAGGCTAACCGGAATCAATTCCACATGTACCTGATGTCCGAGCAGTAGCTGCCTTAATAAGTCACTTCCATCACATGAACTTTGGTGACCTTAAAGAAGTATATAAGATGGAATTCAAGTATTTAATCACCACTACCTTAAATCCTTGAAAGCCCTTAAATAATTCAGCAGTGGCAGTTGGGGAATATTGTTTCCCCTAACACAGCTAGTCATGTTGACATACCTAGTCGTAAAGACCTTGCCCTTCTTTAGCTCCTTTTCTCTCCTAACCGCCTTGCTTCATCTCAGGGTTTTTCACTTGGATTGTATAATTGAACCATTCTTGTACTGGTTATAATTAACTACTAATTATATACATGTAAAATATATACTAGTATTACTTGTTGACATAGTAATCACACTGGCCTTACCAGTAATTGTTTGCGGTAATAGTATATACTTACTAGAGTAAGGACCTAGACTTAACTTACTTTATTTTCCTGCCACTGGCTAGTGGCAAAAGGCTGATACAGTTCCTCTCCATCTGTCTCTATCCCGAGCCATTTCCCTCGCTTCCTCTAAGTTTTGGATTTCATCCTCAAGATCCCTGACAATTATGTATATCCACCTCGTTCTTGGTCTACCCAGCGGTCTTCTTCCTATTTGTACTGCTCTCAGTGCTCTCCTGGGGTCTCTATTCCCATCCTTCCTCTCAACATGTCCAAACCATTTCGGCCTTAAGGTATTGTTAAAATCTGTTTAGATTTAAGCAATTTATTAAATAGGGTAGAATTATCTTAAGAGTTAGTTTCTCCCTTCCAGTAGTCTTATAGAGAGTATATCCAAGCTTGTGGGAACAATTCTCTGTTATTATTTCACGGAGCGACACAGGTTTAGCCCAGAAAAGGGATTTTGACAAAGGAAAAATGTATTTCTGGGCGATGACCTGTGTCGCCCAGTGAACCCACCCCTTGCTTCCTCACCCCAAGCTTGGGTGCTATTTTCAGGAATGGCTATCGAGGTGCTAGTAGTAGCGGTAGTGGGCGGTAGATGGCGCTGGTATGGCGCCTAATTTGAAAGGGGAAATTGACAAAGGAAGAGACTAAATGGCAGAAGACCTCTGGTAGTGGTTTCACTCGCCCCAGATACCATACCGACACCTTAAATAAAGGTGAGCGAGCCAGAATATTCTGGCATTACCATATAGCTTTTTTCTCTGGTATTTATAGCAATATTTATACCTTAAAAATGTGTGCTAAAGGAACATTTCACTGGGCAACACAGGTCGGGTTTTTGATGTAGGAGAGGCTAATTGGAGAGGGTGCCGTGGTAGTGGTTTTCACTCGCCCCAGAACTATACCGACACCTTTTAATGAAGGTGAGCGAGCCGGAATATTCTGGCAGGTCCAATTTAGCAGTTCTCTGGTATTATAGCAATATTTTACCTTAGAAATAGTGCTGAAGGAACCTATTTCACGGAGCGACACGGCTTCCTCGCCCAGAAATAGATTTTTCCTTTGTCAAAATCCCTTTTATACTCTGGTTTGGTATCTGGTAAGCTTGGATGGGAATTCTCTGATACTTTTTCACCGGCGAACACAGGTCGAACCCAGAAAAGGGATTTTGACGAAGGAAAAATCTATTTCTGGGGGAAGAACTGTGTCGCCCGGTGAACCCATCCCTTCTAATTAAATTTCCCACCCTTAACCAATCCAAGCTAGAGTGTCTAGTCCAGGAATGCTAGGTGATGCGCAAGTCGGGTAGTAGTAGTAGTAGCAGCGGGAGCGAGGAGGGAGGAGTGGCCGTTGCAACGGCTCTCTCTAAGAGAGGGATTTTGGAAAGGAGTCCTCTAATTGGCAGAAGGTCTGTGAGTAGTGGCTTCCACTTCGCCCCTTTACTTATACCGACGCCCTTTGGGTGCTCGCGCTGAGGGTAGTAACTTCAGCATACCATGCTAGTTTTTTCTCTGGTATATTTAGGATATATTTATACTTGAAAAATGAACTACAGGGATTTTTCACTGGGCAACACAGGTCTTCCCCTAGAAATAAATTTTTCCTTCGTCAAAATCCCTTTTTTGTAATGTACTATTTAAAGAATCGAAACTGCTTATGACAATTGTATAACTCTGGGACCTTTGTCAGTAGCAGGTACTATCTAAAGGAGGATGTGTGAATACACATTTGATGCTCCTTATTATAGAACCGAGTAATCTTGGGTTATTTTGGGACTTTACTTGTTCTCTTTAATTAAGGGGATGGTATTGTGTTGTGTGAATAGGTTTTTAATCTTTGATTGGTGTCAACTTTCTCATCTGGGTAGTTTTCTGCATTTGTAGAGGTGTTTCACAGCCACACCATTACACCTCAAAGGGTTGAGAAGAGCACTCATTAGAGGCAATACCTACTTGAAGCAGTTCTCTCCCCAGGCAAAGAACAACTAAAGTTTAGTGAGGCTTTTATGAAAATCGATTTTTGTTTATATATTTTTAACAGGTCCATGAATCCCCACCACCTATCAATGTAGGATTCAGCTATATAATTACTGGGTGAGTTACACTAATAAAATTGTTTTTATAATAAAATAAAGTTTCACATAAGTGACTTGCCAAACCATTACAAAGCAGTAAGCTTTCTTACCTGGCAGTCGAAAATTCAAATTATTTGGCAGAGGAGGCACTGCTATCGTTAGTGTAGGTGATAAGGACCCGCCCACTTTTGGGAATACCCGATACTGCTGAGCTAACTGCCGTCAATTCGTTTTCTGCCAGCCACCAAGTAACATCGGTGGTTATTTGCTGTCAACTTTTCATTGCCATTTTGAGGTTTTTTGTCGTATAGTATTTAGTGAAGTACAATTTGGTGGTTATTTTTTCTGGATTAGCTGCTTTTTAGCTTTCAATTAGCTAAATAGTCTAGCTTCGGTATGTCGGACTCTAGTTCGTCATCAGTTAGGTTTTACAGCAAAGGCTGCAAAACTAGAATGGCTAAACCTCTGTTATGATCTGCACTCTAAGTACGTGAAGTATAAGGGACAGTTATGTAGCAAAGATTAACTGCACTGAGTGTCAGGACTTAGGTGAGAAAGGGTGGAAGAACATTTGAGAAAGGGTGGAAGAACATTTAAGTCTCATTTAGAGAAAATGGAAAAAGATAGGAAGAGGAAGGTGGCTCTTCGAGCGGACTAATATTGATGCCACTCCTTTGCCTTTAGAGGCGAAGAAGTCTCTTTCTTCCCCTCTGTTATCTAACATCTCTCCTATCGTAAGTCCTCCTTCTTTGCCACTAGCTCTAGTCCAGGGAGCCCATGCTTCTGATTCTAACACCATTGCCAGCTCAGAGTCCAAAATAGACAAGAAGTTTGAAATTTTGGTCAAATCTGTAATGGATATGGGTGTCTTTTTGTTCCTTTATTGAAAAATTGAGTGCTAGTGAAAAGATTAGTGATGTGCCAAGTGTCAGTGTTGTGTCTGAGGAGGTGGCTGTCCGTCCTCCCATTTCTCCTATACGAAGGTCTCTGTCCCGCTTCCCTGTACCCAGGAGAAGACATACCAGAGTTGCTGACTCCGTCGAGCCTATCGACTTGCGGGTTTTGACTAAACACTGTTGGAAGGGTGTTGATGTTAGTGAAGTGCAGTTTTCTTCTGAATTGGATGTTTTGTCACCTGAATAGAAGTTACAGATGTGACATGTGATGGTGTCGCGACCAGTGAAGAAGTCAAAGGAGCAGTGGAGCCCTCAGCCATTCTGTAGTTGTGCACCTGTTCAACTTTTTCTGAATTCACTTGAATCGTCTCCAGAGAGTCAAGTTCCGACTGGCAAGAGTCTCTTTTTAGTGTCGACATGATCTGATCAGCTCTCATGCTATCAACTCCCCTCATAGCTCATCGAAAGGAGTTTCAACTCATTCTCCTCCTCCAGCTTGTAGTGCCTCTCCTACAAGTCGCTTGTCTTCAAAGAAGATCCATTCAACTACCAGTGCTTTGATTTCCACAACTTTGACTCCCAAGACTAGTGCTTTGGTAGACAAGTTGCCTTTTGGTCCATTCAAACACCAACTTTAGGAGCTTTTTTTTTGAAGAAAGCGACAGCTCTTAAGGAGAGGAAGATGGTTTGTCGTCAGTTGCATTAGAAGAGGAAGAAGAGGATCAGGACAAAGTTGAGATGGGCCAGGTATTGAATGGTCCATATTGTTGTTGTATTTCATTGTTTATTGGTCAATTTAGCTTTACGTATTATAAAATTTACTGGGGTGTTTTTGTAGGGCTTGGGACAGATTTGGCATTTTACATGTAAAATGCGGTTCAAGATACGAAAAGCTCATGATACGAAGGCCGCCTCGGAACGGATTAATTTCGTATGTCAAGGTACCACTGTATATGTGAAATCTTACTTTTATTTTAAAAATATCATTTTTATTAGTACTTGCCCAGTAATTTTAATAGAGCCCATCCTCCTCCCCTCACATGGACACTATCTTATAGACTGGAGGGAAAAGAAAATTGAGGTATTTTCATGTAGTTGTTCCTCTTCCCCCCAGTGAGGAGGGGGGGGGGGGGGGCTGGTCACTTACTGGACACTGAAGGGAAGTTTTAACCATAAATTTGGAAATTCAAGCTGCAGCTATATGATTACCGGGCAAGTACTGTACTGTACTACTAATAAAACTTTATTATAAACATATCATTTTTCCTAGGTATGCAAGCCAGAGCCTTTTTTCATACTCTCACCTCAACCAACCTGTATTGTCCCTGAGGCTAAAGGAAATTATTTGGTAATGGTGAGTGAGTGAGTTGTATTCCCCTACTCACTGTCCAATAACCACCATTGAACATCCTTTGGAAAAATACAAATTATTTTGTAAAATTTGTCAAATTTTATTTGATGGACATCTTTCTTGGTAGAGTAAATGCCATCTATATTAATTGTTAGTTTACCAATAAAGCAAAATTTGTATTTTGTAAAGAAATTATTTATTATATTTCAGGATTAGAGAAACGGCAGAGCAGTTCTTCGTATTATTTGCATACAAGACTTGAAGCACTTCATAATCATCTTTTTGGTGACCCTTTTAATGGTACTTTCGTTTACTATTTTAGTAGTAAAGGACACCTTTTAAAGCACAACTTCTCAAAGGTATGGTATAACGTCAGAACTTTTATCTTTAGTATACTTAGTGAGATTTGATATTACATTTTCTAGGCAAACATATAATCATTATAAAAGAGAAGTAAAAAGTTATAAAGAAAGTGAAATATTAGAAGAATGATTTTTCCAAAGGCAAAATGTTTTCAAACTAACATGTCATTTTTTATACAGAAGTCGCTGTTGAGTCCTCAAAGGATTTACCCTCCATGGTGTGTGCCAGTGCCCCATGGTGATCAGACTAATATCAAATAAATATCTTTTAGCCAGGTATTATGCCATAATGATGAACACTATGACGAGTGATAGAGTATAATGGACTCAAAGACAAGAAGGCATTTTATCTTGTCTTCAGTGAAGCTGTATCCAGTTTCCTACGCCAAAATGTGTAGAAGTGACTATTGCGCATGCGCATCGGCCATCATGTTTTATGATCAGGCCTGTTAAAAGATCAAGATCCATTACTCCTCTGGTCAACTCAGACATAGGTCTATTCAGCCAGTGCTCCTCTGTATTGGGAAATTTGTTCTTTGAGATTGTTCTCCAGGAATCATGGAATCCCAGATTGTTGAAAGTTAAGTGCATATGTTTAAGAATTAGTGGAAACATTTAGGTTAAAAATTGTACAACAAAATTTTGTTGTGAATACGGAAACTGTTTTTTGTTTGGCTGTCCCATGTTTGTAGAGCATGTAGTCGGCACGATACACGATCCAGGCTAGCCTTCTTTATAAAAGCGAGAATTGTTTTAAACAAATTTTGTCGTTCTTTTTAGAAGTTTTTTGTCTAAAGAAATCCTCCATGATGTATTATTAATTTAGGTAATCTTTCCAGATAACGGTGTCTACAATTTCATAGGCCTTAGCCTACATGAGCTATTAGCCTAATCAATTTACAACAAGTAATTTTAATTAGGATAGCTATTATTGGTAGCATGATTCAAATAACCCTGACAAAGTAGTTACCTGATATTTTAGTGATAAGTACCTAGAAGTAGATAAACAGGCTGTGCCATTTTAATTTTATTTGATATACATATTAGCATGACCAAAATAAACCAAGCCAGGTAATTCCTAGTGTTTAATAGTAAACCCTTACTAACACACTGTTAGTTTGAATTGTTGCCCTAGAATATGTATCCTAAGGCTAGTCGAAAATTGGCAACAGGTGCCAAATGGGATAGTAGTCTAAACTTGTAGCTACATTTTAAGTGGTGGTTTTTAAATACAGTCATGCCCCTACATACGAAAGTCCCCGCGTATGAAAAATCCAGGTTACGAAGGCAAAGACGAAGATTTTTTTGCTTCTGTGTACGAAAATAATTCAGGTTGCGAAAGGGTGTATGTACTGTAAAGTCTGAGATTTGCCTGGGCCGCCGAGAACAATTTTAAAACTTGTGCGCCGCCAGCTCAGTAGACTCGCCACCATCCTCCCGCTCTCCCATTGGTTCCTGATGCTAGTCACTGCCGTAAGATCCTGCTCTCCTATTGGTCAGCATCTGTCCCATCATGCATCTACGTAAAGGCGTTCCTCAACCATTTAGTTTCGGCAGCGTTATTGTACACACCTGGAATTAGTTCATTCACATAGATTTCGTTCGTTAATGTAAATTCGCGTTAGTGATTTCACTTTCGTTGTACTTTATCGTGTTGTGTGTGAACTTAATTACTTACATTATTAGCCATGGGTCCCAAGAATGTTGCTGAAGTTCATGGAAAGAAGAGGATGCTTTCTATGGAGACGAAGATGGAGATAGTTAAGAAGGATGAAGCTGGAATGCGGTTGAGCGTGATTGCTAAGGAATACGTACGGCTGAAATCCATCGACGATAGGCACCATCCTTAAGCAGAAGGTAGCCATCAAAGCAGCTACACCTTCCAAGGGTGTGACTATTTTTTCCAACAAGAGGAGCCATGTGCATGATGAGATGGAGAGGCTGCTTCTCGTATGGATTAAGGACAAAGAAATCGCTGGCGATACGATAACTGAGATGCAATCTGCCAGAAGGCCAGCACCATTTTCAGTGATCTGAGTGCTCAGGCCGAAGACGACGCAGGAGAAGGGACATTGTAGGCAACCCCAGACTTCAAGACTTCTCACGGTTGGTTTGATAAATTTTGTAAACGGACTGGTATCCATTCGGTGTTGTGACGTGTGGAGGCTGCCAGCTTGGACACGAAAGCGGCCGAAGCCTTTATTAAGACGTTCGACGAGATGACAATCAAGGAAGGCTACAGTTCTCAGCAAGTCTTCAACTGTGACGAGACTGGCCTTTTTTGGAAAAAAATGCCTCGTCGGAGGTACATCTCGGAGGAAGAGAAGAAGCTACCCTGGCATAAGCCTATGAAAGACAGGCTTACACTTGCACTTTGTTCTAATGCCAGTAGGGATTGTAAGGTGAAGCCCCTACTTTGTATCATTCCGAGACTCCTCGAGTTTTCAAGGCCCACAAAGTGCTAAAGGAGAAGCGTTCGGTGATGTGGAGGGGTAATGAGAAAGGATGGGTAACGAAACTTTTGTTCACCGAGTGAGTAAATCTGTGTTTCGGCCCGACAATGAAGAAATTCTTTGAAGAGAAGTGCCTCCCTCTGAAATGTCTACTGTTGTTGGACAATGCCCCTGCTCACCCTCCTGGCCTTGAGGAAGATATCCTAGCAGAGTATTCTTTCATCAAGGTTCTTTATCTTCCACCTTACACCGCCCCTCTCCTCCAGCCCATGGACCAGCAAGTGATATCAAACTTCAAGAGATGTTTTGACATCACCGATACCACAAACCTCATCCTGCAAGGGCGCTCGGGATGACGCTAGACGCCCGACTAATCGGGATTTTCAACCTAGATCGGACTTCTCTCCCGTTCAGAAAGATAGACGTACTCCACTGCGAGGAGCTCGACAGGAACCCCGCAAGGAGGCTTTTGAAGAACCTTTGCCTCTGATTGCTTCGAGAGACAAGTCTTTACAAGAGAGTTTCAAGGTTTCAAGGACAACAGCGAAACATTCGCGCATTGTCTCGTCTATTCCTCCAGCAGATAGAGGCTCCCTTTTACGAACAGAGCCTCAAAGTGTAAGGGCTTCTTGCTCAGCTAAAGAACCTTCGGCCCGTCAAGATCAAGGAGAGTCTTCTAGCGATACTCGTCCTGCAGAAGAGGAAGAGCCTTCAGAAGCATCTACGGATTATAGCACGTTAACACGCTTACTGAAGGAATTGTTTTCAGACAAATTCCAAGCACCAGTTCCTCTCTCCCTGCCTTCGCAACTATCCTCATCTAAGACGAGAAAAGCTCCGGGTTTTGTTAGGATTGCTTCTTAGCTCTCTACTAAAAGAGCGTTCAAAAGAATGAATGACTGGATGGAATCAAGGAAGACGAAAGGAAAGACGTCCTTTGCGCTTCCTCCAGCTAAGCTAAATGGGAGAGCCGGTATATGGTATGAGACCGGAGAAGAAACAGGATTGAGGCTTCCTTCGTCTGCACAAGGTGACTTCTCAAACCTGGTCAAAGCACCGAGGAGGTCTTACCTGTCCTTGGCTAAGGTTTCATGGACTATGCCTGAAATGGATCACCATCTAAAAGGACTGTACAGGACGCTGGAAGTATTTAACTTCCTAGACTGGTGCTTAGGAGCTTTAGGTCTGCAATCTAAGAGCCCAGAATCAGTGTCACTAGAAGAATTATCGAGCGTCCTGTCATGTATGGACAAAGCAGTAAGGGATGGCTCAGATGAGCTAGCAGCCCACTTTACTTCGGGGATATTAAAGAAACAGGCGCTTTTCTGCAGTTTTACTGCTAAATCAGTTTCTCCTACGAAGAAAGCAGAGTTATTATTTGCCCCCTTTTCTTCTCATCTTTTTCCTGAAAACATGGTAAAGGATTTATCTGTGAACCTGAAGGAGAAAGCGACACAGGATTTGCTGTCTCAATCATCTAGACTTCCTGCGACGCAATCCTCTTCTCGAGTAACTCAAGTACCGAAGAAGAATTTTAAGCCCTTTTGTGGCAGAGCACCATCAAGAGCTTCTACTCGAGGAAGGAGCTTTGCTAGAGGCAGAACCCCCGCAAAACCCAGGGGGAAGAAATGACGACCTTGCCCTTCAGGCACCGGTGGGAGGGAGACTTTCTCTCTTCGCAGAGGCTTGGAGAGCAAGGGGGACGGACACCTGGTCCCTCGAGTTTACAGAGAAGGGATACAAAATTCCCTTTCTCTCCATACCTCCATTGAGCACGAAGCCTATAGACCTGTCGCCATCTTATCAACCACAGAAGCAACAGATTCTCCTCGATTTACTAGATCAGGTGATCGAGAAAAGAGCCGTAGAACGAGTGCTCTTGACAGATTCCCCAGGCTTCTACAACAGGTTATTCCTGGTTCCAAAGCAGTCTGGGGGATGGAGGCCTGTCCTAGATGTCAGCAGACTGAACCTTTTTGTGAAGAAAGAAAGTTTCAAAATGGAAACATCACAGTCAGTCCTGGGGGCCTTGAGACCAGGGGACTGGATGGTGTCATTGGATCTCCAAGACGCTTACTTCCATGTCCCCATCCATCCCCGGTCCAGGAAGTTCCTCAGGTTTATTTTAAGAGGACAGGTCTTCCAGTTCAGAGCTCTATGCTTCGGACTGAGCACAGCTCCCATGGTTTTCACTCTTCTCATGCGGAACATGGCAAAGTGGCTTCAGCTCTCGAAGATACGAGTCTCCCTCTACCTGGACGACTGGCTCATACGGTCGTCATCGAGAGCAAGGTGTCTGGAGGACCTTCAGACTACGTTACTGTTGGCGAAATCCTTAGGCCTCCTGATCAATTACAAAAAGTCCCATCTGACTCCAACACAGTCCATCGTGTATTTGGGGATTCAGATGGATTCAGTGGCTTTTCGGGCTTTTCTGTCGCTAGAACGTCAGCGGAAAGGCTTAGAAAAAGTGTCAGCCTTCTTGGAGAAGGAAACATGCTTGGCGAAGAAATGGATGAGTCTGCTGGGGACCATTTCATCGCTGAAGAAGTTTGTTTCTCTAGGGAGGTTACACCTCAGGCCTCTACAGTTTTTCTTAGCAGAAAATTGGCAAAACAAACAAAACCTAGAAGAGAATTTGAGAATCTCTCCGTTGGTCAAGAAACACCTAGAGTGGTGGCTCGATCCCATCAAGATGTCGAAAGGAGTGTCCTTCTGTCCTCGGAGCCCCAACCTAGTGTTATTTACAGACGCATCCATGACAGGCTGGGGAGCAACTCTGGGAAAGGAGGAGGTGTCAGGCCTCTGGAGAAAAGAGCAGAAGCCTTGGCACATCAACCTCAAGGAGTTGGAGGCAATTTGCTTGGCCCTTCTAGCCTTCCAGGAACGAGTCATAGGCCGAGTTGTCCAGATCAACGCGGACAGCACCACGGCCCTTTCTTATATCAAGAAACGGGGGGACACACTCTCGGTCTCTCTTCAAGATAGCGAGAGAAATCCTGTTATGGACGGAAGAGAGAAACATAACTCTCCTGACAAGATTTGTTTCAGGAGTCCAAAACGTCCGGGCGGACATTCTAAGCCGTCGCAATCAATTGATTACAACAGAATGGACTCTGCACCTAGAGGTCTGCCAAGAGTTATGGAAACTATGGGGACAACCATTAGTGGACCTCTTCGCGACTTCGAAAACGAAGAGACTGCCCCTTTACTGTTCTCCTATCATCGACCCGGAAGCAGTAGCGGTAGACGCCATGCTATGGGATTGGACGGGGATGGATGTATACGCCTTTCCCCCGTTCAAACTTCTGGGAGAAGTAACAAGGAAGTTAGCAGCGTCGGAAGGAACAAGGATGACACTGGTCGCACCATTCTGGCCAGCAAGCGATTGGTTCACAGAGGTCATGTCCCTGCTAGTGGACTTTCCAAGAACCCTACCAGTAAGAACCGATCTTCTCAAACAGCCCCACTTTGAGAGGTATCACCAAAACCCGTTCGCTCTGAGTCTGACTGCATTCAGACTATCAAGAAATTGGCAAGAGCGAGAGGGTTTTCAAATGCAGTGGCAAAAGCTATTGCCACCGCTAGAAGAGCTTCCTCTCAATCTGTTTACCAGTCAAAGTGGGCTGTTTTTAGAAGATGGTGTAGGAAAGAAGGCATTTCCTCCTCCAAGACCTCTGTGAGCCAAATCACCGATTTCCTTTTCCATCTAAAATGTAGACAAGCTCGCAGTATCAACAATTAGAGGATACAAGAGTATGCCGTCAACAGTCTTCCGTCATAGAGGCCTAGATTTGACGAATGATAGGGATCTTCACGATCTTCTGAGATCCTTCGAAACGTCAAAAGTTCCACAGGTTAAGACGCCTCCGTGGAATTTAGACATAGTTCTAAAGTTTTTAATGCCGAGTCCCTTCGAACCTTTGCACGAGGCTTCGCTGAAAGACTTAACGAGAAAGGCCCTCTTCCTAACCACCCTAGCCACAGCGATGAGGGTGAGTGAGATACAAGCAATTAGCAAAAATGTTGGATTTAGGGGACACAATGCAGTCTGTTCCTTGAGTCCTTCCTTTTTAGCTAAAAACGAGAACCCGTCTAATCCCTGGCCCAAGAGCTTTGATATCAAGGGATTAGCAGGGATCGTTGGTCGGGAGCCAGAAAGAGTCCTGTGCCCTGTCAGGGCTCTAAAATTCTATCTGGATAGAACAAAACAAAGTAGAGGTCAGTCGGACAATCTGTGGTGTTCTGTGAAAAGACCTGATTTACCAATGTCTAAGAACTCCTTAGCGTTCTTCTTGAGAAGCACCATCAGGGAGGCCCATTCGTCCTGCCCAGATAGTGATCTGAAACTTCTGAAAGTCAATGCTCATGAAGTTAGAGCTGTCGCAACTTCAATGGCATTTCAGAAGAATATGGCGCTCAGCGAAATTGTGAGCACCACATATTGGCGAAGCAACTCTGTGTTCGCTTCACACTACCTCAGGGATGTGAAAATGGCATATGAGAACTGCTTTTCGCTTGGACCATACATATCAGCAGATTCAGTTTTGGGGACGGGAAGCGGCACGAATCCTATCCTTTAGAAAATGGATAGGTGTGCTTTTGTATTATGGTTGTTGGTTTTTTGGTTGTAGGGTCGACCACTAGAGGCGGACTTCCCTTTATTTTAGCCATAAAGTTTCGGGGACTAACTTTGCTAGGCTAGGTCAGGTGGTGGTTTTTTCTTTGCTTCGTTGCCCTTAAAGTATGGTCAATATGGTCTAGACACATTGTGGTCACGCCCCCGTTGTCAGATCATCTAGAACTCGCCAGCTATACAGGTCACGTCCTTGCTGGAGACTCTAGTAAAGCTAAAGCAGACTTGGGTGACAGTAATCACGAAGTCAGCTATGCTAACGGGTAAGGAACCAAGATGTCTATCATCTGCATGTGAAATGTTTCCCAAAATCCTTTTATTCTGTCCCTCCCCACCTCCAATGGTGGGAATCAGCTAGATATATATATATATCTGACAGGTAAGTGTCATGAACAAAATGATATTATGATACAATAAAGTTTGTTCATACTTACCTAGCAGATATATATATATATAATCAAGTACCCGCCCAACCTCCCCTCGGGGACAGTGGCACTAGAAAATCTGAATAGAAATTGGGAATGGTTCCTGACACCCGCTTCCCAGCGGCGGGAATGGGTACTAACCACCTGGCCGACCACTGCGTGTGCCGGGAGTTTTGAAATTCTGTCGGACTTCGGAGAATACAGCTATATATATATATATATCTGCCAGGTAAGTATGAACAAACTTTATTGTATCATAACAATATCATTTTTTACAGGTTAGTTTGGTGCTCAAGACTTCATCGATGGGGTCCCTTAAGGCCTGGGTGGAAGGATTCGGGAGAAATGCAAAATCCGGCCAACCTTGCGTGCTGTCGGAGGAGCTGTGTTCTCTCCTGTATCCAAATGCTCCAGTTTCGGCTGCTGTACCCGTGGCAGTGGCGGCTCCCATTATTGAGGGCATCCGTCAGGAAACCCAACCCCCCCGGAGGACCAAGAGGGCTTGTGTGACTTTGTCACTGAAAAAGTCGCGGCCATCAGTCTTCACCGAGAACCTATGGCCACGGAGGAACAGGAGGTAGGTAGGGAGGTAAGTGAGGAGGGTAGTCTCCCTTTTAGTCCCACTCCTTCTCCCCCTTCCTTCCAGGGCTTCCCTACGAAGTCTGCCCCCACTTGGGATAAATCGGCCTCGGTAATCCCCAAGGTCAAGGCCTGGAAGACAAGATCCCTGCCGTAGGTAACTAAACCAACCAAGCCTTCTCCGGCAGGCTCTGCAAGGTCGTCATTGGCTCCCAAGCCGTCGACTTCCTCTGCTAAAGCTTCTCCCCCACCCAAGGGGTCGAGAGCCAAGTCCTCCAAAGCCAGACCGGCGGAGTCTGGCTTCTACCAGGAGGCTTTCACATATCTTCTTATGCTGAAGATGAGCGAGGTAGTGGACTCGAGGCTTGAATCGATGTCCACTCGACTCGCCTCAGGCCTAGAGACTTCCGGTCAGTCTATCATGCCCCTGACCCAGAGGTTACAGGCCCAGGAGGAATTGGTGTCCGGATTCCTCCAGTCCGGAACCACACCGCAGTCCGTGACGGTACCGGACGCATCCAAGCTACCGCCATTTGAAAACAGCAAGCCGTGGTGGTTGGCTCTGCACGCCCCGCTCTCAGAGGGCAAGCTTACCATTGAAGGTTGCGGAAACCGACCGGTAGAAGACTTTGAGTTCTTCCCTGCGGACCTTCAATTTCTCTTCCCAGGCTACGCTAGACTAGCCGAAGATGCGCTAGTCAGGGTAGACAAAGTCCCGAAGGAGACAGTTATCTACCCTAGGGACCAGGCCCAGTCTGCATGGGTCCGCACCCTCACGGAATGGGAATGTGTCAACACAAAGTTGACACCCCATAAAGGATGCTATACAATGTTTGTGGCCCCACAAGGAGTTCTGACTCCTTGCACGTCGAAGGTTGCAGAATTGACTCTGCAAGCTGCGGTGGAGGACAAACCTATGCCTCAGCTAAAAGAGACGGAGGCTACCTCCTTGCTCTTACCCGGCGATATGGACTTTTGGACTGATGCTCCGGCAACGTTCACGGTGGGCAGACTCGATCCTGAGTGTGCCTTCACCCAATTCAGTGAACGTTTGCCTAGAATTCCAGACCCCATGGTCAAAGCGGAATTCGAAGCAAGGTGCAGGCTGAGTAGGTCGATTAACTCAGTCACCACTGCGGAGTTGACTGCTACGACCTATGCAGATGAGCCTCTATTTCGAATCCACACAAAGTCACTATTACAGGCCTTCCAATCAGACCTGTATAACTTTATAGTGGCTAGACGAGCCTGCAGGAAGCATGTTTTTGCGAATGCTTCCATAAGACACAAACCGAACAGGCTCATAAAGGCGTCGATCTGTGGTGCCAACCTCTTCCCTGAGGACGTGGTTAACAATGTCCTCAGCGAGGCAGCTAGTGCTAACCAGAACCTTCGTGTCCGTTGGGGACTTCCCTTACAAAAGAAGTTTGAGGCCCCCAGACCACAATCCAAAGGTAGGAAGAAGCAGAGGAAATACCAGCCTTTCCACTCCTCTCAACCTCAGACATTGGTTCAAGTGGTTCCTGTCTCCCAGATTGGCAAGCCTTTGACATCCAAGGCACAGCCACAACAACAGTGTGTCCTGCTGCAGAATCGACCGACTCAGCAGCCTTCGACTTCAACCGCCCTAGTAACCTCCCCAGCCTTCAACGCCTCCTTTGAGTCACAAGGAGCATTTCGTGGCTACAATAAACACGCAAGGAGTAGCAGAGCCTGAGATGCCTTCCGACAGAGAGCTGGCCCTAGAGGCAGAGGCTTCAGAGGAGGCAGAGGAAGTAAGACCTCAACAAATCAGTGAGGCTCTGCAGGTGGGCGGGAGACTGTATCTCCTTCGGGACCATTGGACCTTCAGTTCATGGGCCCACAGCATTGTATCAAAAGGTCTGGGGTGGAAATGGGAGAAAGGGCCTCCTCCACCAGTCGGTTTTCACCAGACTCCAACGACAGACCTACTAGACTATGCCAAAGATCTCCTTCAAAAGAAGGCAATAAAGAAAGTCAGTTGCCTGAAATTTCAAGGACGTCTGTTCAGTGTACCAAAGAAGGACTCATACAAACGAAGAGTGATTCTGGACCTGTCCCGTCTCAATTCATACATTCAATGCGACCTGGCAGGAGTATGGAATGTCATTGCAGACTCACTATCCAGAACAACTCCGCTGGAGTCGGAGTGGTCCTTGGACACAAAATCATTCCGTTGGATTTGCAATCAAATCCCGGGCCTTCAGGTAGACCTGTTCGCCATGGAGTCCAATCACAAACTTCCGTGTTATGTGGCTCCCAATCTGGACCCTCTATCTCATGCCACAGATGCGATGTCCATAGACTGGAACAATTGGCAGAAGATTTACCTATTTCGGCCAGTAAACCTCCTGATGAAAGTCCTGCTCAAACTCAGATCTTTCACAGGACAGGTAGCATTGGTAGCACCCAACTGGCCGAAGAGCAATTGGTTTCTCTTTACTAGAGTTGAATCTCTGTCCCAGACAGATTCCCTATCCAGAACTGACTCAAATAGTACAAACTCGGACTGTGTCAGCTTCCTCAAGAATTTTGAATACCCTAACTTTATGGACTTCATGAAGTTTGCGGCACAGAAGGATGCTAGTGTCGATCCACTAAACATCCTGTTCATAGAATCAGATAAAAGAGAATCAACACTCAGACAGTATGATTCAGCAGTAAAGAAATTGGCCATCTTTCTATATTAAAATGCTTTATAATTTTATTTATTTTGTTGAATATGGTTATCATTAAACTACAGTACTCAACAAGTATCAGAATCAGATGCCCAAAAGATGACTACGAATCTGGCAATTTTGTTCTTTAGAACCCTGTTTGAAAAAGGCCTAGCTGCTAGTACCATTACTACGACTAAATCTGCCTTAAGGAAGATTTTTTCAGCTTGGCTTTTATATTGATTTGACAGATTCGTACATCTGATCTATCCCTCGACCATGTGCTCGTCTTAGACCTGTGGACAGCCCCCACACGGTCTCCTGTTTTTTTTTAAATGATGTACTCAAGTTGGCTTCGTACACTGATAATGAATCATGCTCATATATAATCCTTCTCAGGAAAACATTATTCTTAATGAGTCTGGCTTCAGGGGCCAGAATATCTGAACAGTCGGCTCTTTCTAGAGACCCAAATCACATTGATTTCCTCCCGTCAGTTGAAGTTCTACTCTCCCCTGATCGGAAATTCTTTGCATAGAATGAAGAGCCACAAAACAGATGGGCTCCATGGAAGATTATACCTCTCACACAGGACTCATCATTGTGTCCTATTGTCACATCAAAATCTTATCTGGGCAGAACTTCTGAAAAGTCTTCAGGTCCTCTTTTTATTAGAGAAAAAGGTGGAACCATTTCCTTAAAAGGAATCAGATAACAAATTCTTTATTTTATTAAACAAGCCAATCCGGATTCAGTCCCTCACATCCATGATGTCCGGGCAGTGGCTACCTCAATTAACTATTTTCACAATATGAACTTTGAGGATCTTAAAAAATATACGGGTTGGAAATCCCCGGCAGTATTTAAACGCCACTATCTAAAGAATTTAGAGGCCCTTAAATTTTTGGCAGTGGCTGCAGGGAGCATTGTCTCCCCTGATACGGTCTAGTCTTATAACTCTATTTCCTATTCCTTTATTCTGCTATTAATTTTCCCTAGATACTCACTCTTTCCTACCTGCCTCGCTCATAATCCCTACCTGTTTCCCTTAGGTTCCGGGCTGGTTTGCTTATCAACCCACTTGCGGACATGTACATAGTTTATATTTGTTAATTTTGTATTCCTTTCCTGTTGTTTTTCCCAGGATAGTATGGATTTGGTCATATTTGATCCCACTTTTTACCATTGTAACTTGTTACTATTACATTGGTTATTAAAACTTAATTTTAAGAGAAAATTTTATTTTTATTTTTCCTTATATATCTATTAAATTTTGTTTTACCAAGCTTGTATGGCCAATTCTCATACTATTTCACTGGCCGACACAGGTCGAACCCAGAAAAGGGATTTTGACAAAGGAAAAATCTATTTCTGGGAGAAGACCTGTGTCGCCCGGTGAACCCATCCCTCCCTCTTCTCCTGATCCCCACCCTTTAGCTGGCCCAGCTTGGGTGCGTTAATATTCAGGAATGAAGCCTTCGGGAGTAGTGTAGTAGTAGCGAGCGGAAGGTAGTTGTTGTAAGGGCACCTACCTATAGAGGGGTTTTGAGAGGAGTCTTCTAATTGGCAGAAAACCTGTGGTAGTGGCTTCCACTCGCCCTTGTGTTTATACCGACACCCTATGGGTGAGCGAGCTGAAGGTAGTAACTTAAGCATTCCATTTAGCTTTTTCTCTGGTATATTTAGCATCTATTTATACCTAGAAATGTGTGCTACAGGGACATTTCACCGGGCGACACAGGTCTTCCCCCAGAAATAGATTTTTCCTTTGTCAAAATCCCTTTTATAATACTATAATGTACTGTACAGTATTGCATAAATATAATTTTACTCCATAAATATAATTTTACTCACTGCGCCATTGCGAGATTAAGGCGTCGTTTGACTGGTCTAGTGTTCTGAAAGAAGATATTAGACCGCTTAGCGTCAAGCTGCCTGATATCTTGTCAAATTTTGAAGGAATGGGAAAGTTCGGAAGAAATATCATCAGTGCATTAGGGCAGCCTTACAGCACGTAGAGAAACAGGTGGAGCTTGAACACTGACAAGAGAGCGCACCCAGTCACTTGCTTGGAGGTTTAATAAGCAGCTTATATATTTTTATCAGTGCTCCCACCGCAATTTTTGCCTATTACGTATCACTTTATTGCTCCTGTGACCTTAATATGGGCCAAGACACTGATTTGAGTCAACAGATAATAGTAGAGATATGCCGTTGAAGCAGTCTGTCATTAGAACAAAGCAGATATCAGATCAGCTGGTGTGAGGAGGAATTCAGTTCGATGCTGGGTTGCCAGATTTAACGAAGGTGGCAACCATGAAATTCCATCTCAGAAAAAGCACCCTGGTACATATGCCTAAGAATACCTCTGATTGAAGTTTGACTGTTCTCAGGTGTAAGTTACTTTGTTCTAATGCCAGATTGCTTCAGCAACATATCTTTGCTATTATCTGTTGACTCAGATCACCATCTTGGCCCATATTAAGGTCACAGGGAGCAATAAAGCGATATGTATTAGCCAAAAATTGCGGTGAGTGCGCTGACCAAAAAATATATATAGCCGCGTTTTAAACCTCCAAGCAAGAGACTGAGCACTCTCCTCTTGTCAGCGTCCAAGCTCCACCCGTTTCTCTACATGCTGCCTAATGCACTGACGAAATTTCTTCCCCATTTTTCTGTTCCTTCAAAATTCGACAACGATCCTTAGGCCTCCATTGATGCTAAGCAGCCTAATATCTTGTTGAGTACTGTAGTTTAATGATAACCATATTCAACAAAATAGATAAAATTATAAAGCGTTTTAATATAGAATTTAGCATAAAAGATGTACAAAATTGTACGATATGCGGTGACGTCATGTGCAGCTGACTTGAGACTGATATGTTGAGAAAAGAGAGAGTTAGAATATTACTGTATGTACATAAAAGCACTAATAATTTACATAAAAAAAGGAATTTAACAATAAATGTAACCTAATGATAGAATATGAAAACAATCAAATATCAATAAAAGAAGCATTAATTGAGCTAGTGTTTAGTGATCCAATTGAGATGGTGTAATTTAATCATATTCAACAAAATAGTAAATGAAAGAACAAATCTTTTCACACTAAATTTTACATAAACAATTAACAAAAGCATTTGTCAGTGTGGTGATGCACAGCTAACTTGAGATAGAGGGAAGAAACGTTTATATTTTTGAGGAATAATGAATGAATGATTATAAGTTATCATGTGTCGTGATATTGTTGAGGAGAGAAGGGGAGGCAGTAAAATCATTGCTATATGATGTACGTAAAAGCAGAACTAATTCACATAGAAAAATAAGATGTTATTTCACAATGAATTCAACATAATGATAAAACATGAAAACATTCAAATGGAATACAGTTGGAAAAAAGAAAGAAAGAAAAAAAAGCCTAGAGAGATGACAGAGAGGAGAGGAGATGGAAGACAAGTGTCTGCTTCCTACTGACTTTGTTTAAATGGCTTCCTTGTGAAAAGTTATTTAATCTCTCTATCCTTGTCTTGCATTCTTTACTTATTATTTATTTGTTTGCAAAATCTTCATGTTTATTTTAAATTTGCCATTTGCCAACAGTAAGTTGATGTATTACAGCATAATTATCTCTTTCATGCACTTAAGATCCAACTCTCTCTCTCTCTCTCTCTCTCTCTCTCTCTCCTCTCTCTCTCTCTCTCTCTGAGATACAGTCAGACACACCCTAGATAGGTCCCTGATACCTGGACGGGGATTCTCCTTCCAAACAATAATGTCTCCTGCCTCTTTCCTCCTCTCCTTCCATACGCTAACAAGAGTCTTTCATAAAGGTAAGAGTGATGATAAATGTTTATTTACCTATTTTATTAGTCATTTACATTTATTTCTCATTGTTTTTTGTATGTAAAACATTGTATATTCTGTGTAAAATGTATTTTTAAAAAATATTTTTGCGTGTCTGGAACACATTAACCCTCTTACGCCGAAGCGGTAAAAAAAAAATTGTCTCCCGTGTGCCGGAGGTGTTTCAGAGTGAGCAAGGAAGCGGAAAAAATATTTTTTTATTGTAGTGTCTTACCGAACAATTATAGAGCCGTGATTTCCACGAGCGGCAGGATACTAAATTCAAATTTAGCGCGTCGGCGTCGCCAACACTGGTGGTGATGACGTCATCTCCCTCCACTCGCGGGAGAACCAGGTACAACTGCCCAGGTGAATCCAATTCTTTTCCTGCCGGCGTCCGGTGAACATCGGTGGTCGGTGCGGTTGGATGACTTTGCTTCGCTTTTTTCTTGTGGATTTGATCTTCGGAATTGGTGAAGTACTCTTTTTTGGCGTTGTTGTTATTTTGCTTTTTATTTAGGCGTTGCCATGTCGGATTCTAGTCCGTCGGGAGTTAGGTTTTGCATCTCAGGATGTAAAACTAGATTATCCAAATTAGAGTATGATTCTCACACTAAATGTGTTAAGTGTAGGGGACAGGTTTGTTCAGCAGATCGAACATGTAACGAGTGTAGTGATTGGACTGATTCTCAATGGAAGTTTTTTAGTTCATACTCGGAGAAATTAGCTAAAGACAGAATTAGAAAAGCAGCGCTTAGGGAAAGTAGACTTAGCTCTGCTTCGTCTTGCGATGCATCTGTTCCTTCTGTTTCTCCTCAAATTGTTATGTCTCCTTTAACTACACCTCCTATTCCTCCTACTAATCCCACTTCTCCGGCTTCCCGTGTAGTTTCTTCCGACACCATTGCCAGTCTGGAATCGAGGTTAGATCAGAAATTTTCGGTACTAGCGAATACGGTTTTGCAACTTGGTAATTCAGTTAAGACGTTTTTGGAGAAAGCGGCTTCAGGTAAGAGTGTAGTTGTAGTTGAGGGTGCGTCTGTCTGTCCTGACACGTCTCCTAGACAAAGGTCACTGTCCAGCTCCCCCGCACCGGGGAGAAGACATACCGGAAGTCCAAGGGAGTCGATCGGGATTTGCCCAGAGACAGGCGCCTCTCTTGTTGAGCCTGTTGCGCCTCAACAGGGCTCGGTTAAGCGTTGGAAAGGTGTTGCGGTCAGACGCCTTTCAAATGATTCAAGCGATTCGTCTCCGGTCGCACGGCGCTCTTGGCGAGATTCGCCCGTTTCGCGTCCCTTAAAGAGGCGTTCAGGCGCCGATTCTTCGCCTCCTCCAGTCAAGCGGTATAAGGAGCCTGAGAGTAGGGTTGCTCCTCGGCCGTTAGCGGCTCGTTCGTCGCCTCAATCTGTGCCTTTTTCGGCTCCATCTACTAGTAGAGATTGTGGTTTTAGCGCTGTAGCTAG
This sequence comes from Macrobrachium nipponense, assembly GCF_015104395.2. Classification (NCBI taxonomy): domain Eukaryota; kingdom Metazoa; phylum Arthropoda; class Malacostraca; order Decapoda; family Palaemonidae; genus Macrobrachium; species Macrobrachium nipponense. The sequence continues at coordinate 59,006,109 of NC_061088.1, forward strand.
CAGTTCTAAGGGTGTTCTTTAGGCGCTTTTTTCATCTGTTACGCCTGATGCGCCTGTTTCGCCTCGAATTTCGGCGGCTCCAAGCGAGGCGCAAGTAGTTTTTCCGCCTCCTGCTGAACATTTAGGCTCTTCCAAGCCTAAGTTAACTGTTTTTGATTCGTCTCTGGCGCCTTTGCGCAAGCAGTTAGAGATGTTAACCAACTGGATGAATGAGTCCAAGGGTGGTTCGAAACCTTCAGATCAGGTTGTAGTTCCGTCTACTTCTTCGGCGGTATCGGAGAATGAAGAAGAAGTAGAGGAGGAGGATTCACATCACCTCTCGTGTTATTCACGTCTCCTTAGATTTCTTCTGGTATCTTATCCAGATTATTTTGAGAAAGCGGCTCCGCGCTCCCCAACTTCGACTTTTTTGATGAGGAGGAAAACTTCAGACCCTCTCCTCCCAAAAACTTGTTTCTATCTAAAGCGGTTAGACATTCGTTGAGACGGAGAAATGGATGTCTATGAAAAGAGACTTAGGGAAGGCTCTTTTTGCTTACCCTCCCTCTAAGTTGCTTCGTAAGAGGTATAGGTTTTATGTAAAACTGGGGAAGCTCCTTCTCTGGGAGTTTCTGCCTCCTCCCAGGGAGACTTCTCCAGTTTAATCGACTCTCTAGAAGATCTGCTTTCGCCGCAGCGAAAGTTTTCTTTACAGCGCCTGAGTTGGACCACGTTGTAAAGAATCAATTTAAACTTTTGGAAGTCTTTAGCTTCCTTGATTGGACTATTGGCGCTTTAGCGGCCAAGATCGAAGACTGTCCTTCTCTTTCTCAGGAGTTAGCGGAGGATTGGATTGGTGTTCTGTCCTGTGCGGACAAATCCATTAGGGATGGATGTGATGAGTTAGCTTCGCTCATCGCCTTTGGTACCCTTAAGAAAAGGCAACTTTGGTGCTCCTTTGCTTCTAAAAGGGTTACGTCCCAACAGAAGTCTGCTCTTTGTTTGCTCCTTTGTGAAAGATAACCTCTTTCCAGACGATGTAGTGTTGTCAATTTCGTCTGCGCTAGATAAGAAATCTACTTCGGATTTACTGGCACAGTCTACTAAGAGACCTAAAGCTCCTTTGGAGACTGTTCCTTCGGTTTCTCCTCTGGCCCAAGCGCCTTTTCGAGGGAGAAAACCCAAGCGCTTCTTTCGGTCCGAAGTCGAATTTGCGACCTCAGTCTAAGGCCTCGGCCGAAGGTTAACAAACCTTCCAAATGAAAGCTCGGTTCTTCATGCACCAGTGGGAGCCAGGCTGGCTCGTGTTTTGGGGAGGGAATGGAAAACAGAGGGAGCAGAAGCCTGGGTAGTGCAAGTACTCAAGTTCGGCTATCGTATTCCTCTCGTTTCACCTCCCTCGCTCTCACCTGTGCCAATTCCATTCCAGGCATACTCTCGGGCTCAGACAAATTTCTGGCGCTAGCCGCAGAAGTGGAAGCGCTTGTTCTCAAAAGAAGCGATAGAACAGATAGAAGGGGATTTTCCTCCAGGCTTTTACAATCGCCTTTTTGTAGTTCCCAAGTCATCAGGGGGCTGGAGGCCGGTTTTGGATGTGAGCGCCCTGAACTTGCATGTCCAGAAAACAAAATTTCATATGGAGACCACTCGGTCGGTTCTGGAGTCCATCAGACAGGGGGATTGGATGGTCTCTCTGGACATGCAAGACGCTTATTTTCACATTCCGATACATCGCGAATCTCGGAAGTACCTGAGGTTCATGTTCGAAGGCAAGGTGTTTCAGTTTCTGGGCGCTTTGCTTCGGACTAGCGACCGCTCCTCAAGTTTTCACCAGGGTTCTATCCCTGATAGGAAGCTGGCTGCACATATTAGGAGTAAGAATCTCCTCTATCTGGACGATTGGCTTCTCCGGTCGGAATCAGAGAGTCGGTGCATGAAGGACCTTGGAACAACTCTGGATCTTGCCAGAAAGTTCAGGAAGTTCGGTTGCCAACAAACAGAAGTCCCAGTTGGTTCCATCTCAGAGCATCCTTTATTTGGGGATGATTCTGAATGCTCAAGTTTTTCGGGCTTTTCTGTCCCCGAAGAGGGTCCAAGGCTGTCTGGAGACAGTTCAGGAGTTCTTGGACAAAAAAGGTAAGTTCTGCCAATCAGTGGATGAGGCTCCTGGGCAAATTGACGTCAGTGGAGAAATTTGTGACGTTGGGAAGACTGCACATGAGACCTCTGCAGTTTTTCCTGAGAGCCTCTTGGTGCAGGAAGACACAACCAGACTCGATTACCTTTCCTGTCACAGATCAAATAAAAGAGGACCTAAGGTGGTGGCTCTCTCCGAGCAAGGTTGGAAGAAGGGTTAGATTTACGACCCATCCTCCCGACCTACAGTTCTTTTCCGACGCATCGGACACAGGTTGGGGAGCCCTACTGGGAAATCAACGGACTTCAGGAGCTTGGTCGGAGAAGGAGAAGAAGTTCCACATAAAATGTAAAGGAAACTGTTAGCAATTTTCTTGGGGCTCAGACAGTTTTGGAGCTTAGTAGAAGGTCGAGTAGTGGCAGTGCATTCCGACAACTCCACGGCTCTCTCGTACATGCGGAAACAGGGGGGGACTCAGTCTTTCTCTCTGTACGAAGTAGCCAAGGATCTCCTCCTGTGGTCAAACGAAGCGAAGGTTCAGCTAGTCCCGAGATTTGTTCCGGGAAAGATGAACGTCCTGGCGGACGAGTTAAGTCATCAACAGTAAGTGTTACCTCTGGAGTGGACTTTGGACAAAAACAAAGATTTGTCAGAACACTTTGGCGGCCTTTGGGGGAAAACGTACCGTCAAATAGGGTGGAGACCCTGTTTCGCGAGACATCAAGGAAAAAACAAACCTCTTCCTCTCTTTTGTTCTCCAGGTCCCAGAATCCTCTAGCTTGGTCGGTGGACGCAATTGCTGTTGGATTGGTCGGGTCTGGGAAGCTTATGCATTCCCTCCGTTCGGTCTAATAAGAGAGGTGCTGAACAAGTTCATGTCGCACAGCAATGTAACGCTAACGTTAATCGCTCCCTTTTGGCCCAGGAAAGAGTGTTCCCGGACCTTCTCCAGTTGTTAGTAGACTTCCCCAGACTTCTTCCTCCAGAGAAGTGGCTTCTCAAACAACCTCACTTCAAGAGGTTCCACCAAAACTTGTCCGCTCTAGCTCTGACAGGGTTCAGACTGTCCGGAATCTTGTCAGAGCGAAAGGATTTTCAAGAAGAGCTGCAGAAGCTATCGCTCGTTGTAGGAGAGAGTCTTCTATAACAAACCCTTATGCAAAGGGAAGTGGGGAAGAAAATCTTTTCAGAGTGTAGTGGTGTAGAAGTGCTAAAGTCTCTACTTCTGCGACCTCTTTAACAGAAATAGCAGATTTTCTTCTATTTCTATGGAACTCTAAGAAACTAGCTCCTTCGACGATCAGAGGATATAGAGCCATGCTCTCTTCGGTTTTTCGACATCGAGGTTTGGATATTTCCTCCAATTCAGATCTGTCGGACCTCATTAGGTCTTTCGAAACCACTAAGCTCCCGCAAGATACAGTGGCTTGGAACTTAGATGTGGTGCTTAAGTTCCTCATGGGGCCACCGTTTGAGCCTTTGAAGTCGGCTTCACTTAGGAACTTGACTAAGAAGGCACTCTTTCTTATTGCACTAGCTTCTGCTAAGCGTGTCAGTGAATTGCACGCTATAGACAAAAGAGTCGGTTTCTCTCAAGGCAATGCTGTATTTTCGGTTTCTTTGACCTTTCTAGCCAAAATGAGAATCCTTCTAATCCTTGGCCGAGGAGTTTTGTGGTAAGGAACTTATCTGATTTGGTTGGGACATGAGGAGGAAGAAAAGGCTCTTATGTCCAGTCAGGGCTATTAAGCAGTATCTGTTTGCCACTAAGGGTATTAGAGGACAATCTTCTAAGCTCTGGACCTCGGTTCAAAAATCCCTCTCGTCCTCTTTCTAAGAATGCTATATCGTTCTTTATTAGAGAGCTTATCAGGGAAGCTCACTCGCAGTCCGAGAACGACAATCTTTCCGTTCTGAGAGTTAAAGCTCACGAGGTTAGAGCAGTGGCAACTTCTTTAGCATTTCAGAAAGAATTTATCTTTAGCTTCGATTCTTCAGAGCACGTTCTGGAGATCGAATTCGGTTTGCGAGTCATTATCTCAAAGAGATAGAACGGTTTTCGAGAATTGTAAAACGTTAGGTCCGGTGGCGGTTTCTGGCATGGTGTTGGGAGAAACGGCACAGGGGTCGTCACCTCTATGCTAACTTTTCACCTTGAATAGGTTGTCGAGTTCAAGGGAAGCTGGGGGTACTGAGTACCTGGGATACTCACCAGTCTGTTAGGTCAGATTTTACAATGGTTGGGTATATATGTTTTTAAATCTGGTGTTGGTGACAAATGTTTTGTATGATTGAATTTCTGGTCTTAGCCCAGGGCAAGGGCAATCTTTGTTGTTACTATCCTCCGTCAGTCAGCCTTGACTCGCTTGAACTACGGAAGGATTCCACTCCTGTAGAGGCTAACTTTGGTCAAATTCCAATTCCTCTACAATAGTAAGAAGAGCACCGACCAGAGGCAGTAACAGTCTGCTGTAGCTCTCTTACAAGGTAAGGTACAACAGACACCTTGAGTGTTTACTGGTATTGCAATAAATGTAACCATTTAAAAATACTAGTGGTCCACTGAATCCCACCTTCCCATAAATGTGTAATCAGCTCTATAATTGTTCGGTAAGACACTACAATAAAAATGAAATTTTCATTATTAAAATGAAGTTTTATTGTATACTTACCGAACAATTATGATTATACCCACCCTCCTCCCCTTAGGTGGACGGACGGCAGAAAGAAATTGGATTCACCTGGGCAGTTGTACCTGGTTTCTCACCGCGAGTGGAGGGAGATGACGTCATCACCACCAGTGTTGGCGACGCCGACGCGCTAAATTTGAATTTAGTATCCTGCCGCTCGTGGAAATCACGGCTCTATAATTGTTCGGTAAGTATACAATAAAACTTCATTTTAATAATGAAAATTTCATTTTTCAAAAAATCACAGCGCGCTTAGTTTTCAAGATTAAGAGTTCATTTTTGGCTCCTTTTTTTGTCATTGCCTGAAGTTTAGTATGCAACCATCAGAAATGAAAAAAATTATCATTATCATATATAAATAATGCGATATATGATAGCACAAAAACGAAATTTCATATATAATTGTATTCAAATCGCGCTGTGCACAAAACGGTTAAAGGTAACAAGTTACTTTTTATTGTTGTAATGTACACTAAATTGCGATCATTTTGGTATATAACACATTGTAAAACGATAAAAGCAACACAGAGAATATATTATCACAAAATAATGCATGAATTCGTAATGCGCGGACGTAAACAAATATTTTTTTCAAAAATTCACCATAAATCTAAATATTGTTCTAGAGACTTCCAATTTCTTTCAAAATGAAGACAAATGATTGAATATTACTATACTGTAAGACTATTAGCTTACAATTGCAGTTTTCGACCATATCTGATGAGTTAAAGTTGACCGAATGTCGAATTTTTTTTTATATATATATTTTTTATATGCAATTATTTCGGAAATAAGAAAAGCTACAACCTTCAAATATTTTTTTTTTTATTCTACATGAAATTGTGCACATTTTCATATATAAAACTCTATGAAATGCCTAATATGAAAAGGAGCAAATATTCTGAGAATGGGACGTACGCATTTCGGAGATTTGTGGCGGAGAATCCGCGCGCGGAGGGAAGGAAAGGTTTTTTTTTTAAATTCACCATAAATCTAAATATTTTGCTAGAGACTTCGAATTTGTTTCAAGATGAAGATAAATGACTGATATTACTAGGACTGTAAAGCAGTTTTGTTTAAGGCTTACAAATTGCATTTTTCGACCATTCAAAGTTGACTGAACGTGGTTTTTTTTCTATTTATCGTGATTTATATGCAAATATTTCAAAAATGAGAAAAGCTACAAACTTCAATGATTTTTGTTGTATTCTACATGAAATTGCGCACATTTTCATATATAAAACTTTATGTAACGGCTAATTTAAAATGGTGCAAACATTACCACAATCGCACGTATGATTTTTTCGGAAGTTACCGTGCGGACGTAAAGAAAATGTTATTTTTTTCATAAATTCACCATAAATCGAAATATTGTGCTAGAGACTTCCAATTTGTTGCAAAATGAAGGTAAATGCTTGAATATTACTAGAATATAAGCGTTTTATCTTACAATTGCGTTTTTCGACCATTTCGGTAGAGTCAAAGTTGACCGAAGGTTGAAATTTTGGCAATTATCGTTATTTATATGAAAATATCTCAAAACTAATAAAAGCTACAATCATGAGTATTTTATTATTGTATTCTATATAAAAATGCGCACATTTTCATATATAATACTTCATGTAACGGCTAATTTACAATGGTACAAAAATTATGTCAAAGTGACGAAATAATTTCAGAGATGTGTCACAGATACTTTTTAGTGCGGCAAGAAAGAAATTCGCGCTTGCGCGCCTGCGTAACGATTGTAAACAAAACAACACCTTGATCCGTGAACTCCCAGCATCCCCCAAGGCGCGTGATTCAAAAGTTTTAGGCTGGTAGGCCTATAAGTATTTTTCCGCGAATTTAAAAAAAAAACTTTTGTAAGTCGACGTAAAATACGTCCAGTCAGCACACGGGAGACAAAAAATGTCGACGTAAAATACGTCCAGTCGGCGTAAGAGGGTTAATTGGATTTACATTATTCCTTGTGGGAATTATTATTTTGGATTTTGTACATTTTGGACTTGGTGAGACGTTCTGGAATGGATTATATTGGAAAACTGAGGTTCCACTGTACAGGCAGTCCCCAGCTTATGAGAGAGGGATCCATTCTTGAGATGCGTCGTAAGCCGAAAATAGTTGTAAGCCAGAAAATCGTCAATAATCCCAAGAAAACTTTACTTTTAATGCTTTGTGTGTATTAACCCTTAAACGCCGAAGGGGTATATTAAAAATCGTCTTCCGTGTGCCTGGGGGGTCTCGGAAGGGGAAAAAATATTTTTTTTTAAAAATCACAGTGCTCTTAGTTTTCAAGATTAAGAATTCATTTTTGGCTCCTTTTTTTTGTCATTGCCTGAAGTTTAGTATGCAACCATCAGAAATGAAAAAAATTATCATTATCATATATAAATAATGCGATATATGATAGCGCGAAAACAAAATTTCATATATAATTGTATTCAAATCGCGCTATGTGCAAAACGGTTAAAGGTGACGATTTAATTTTTTTCGTTGTAATGTACACTAAATTGCGATCAATTTGGTATATAACACATTGTAAAACGATAAAAGCAACACAGAGAAAATATTATCACAAAATGATGCATGAATTCGTAACGTGGGGACGTAAACAAATATTTTTTTCCAAAATTCACTATAAATCTAAATATTGTCCTAGAGACTTCCAATTTGTTTCAAAATGAAGAGAAATGATTGAATATTACTATACTGTAAGAGTATTTGCTTACAATTGCAGTTTTTGACCATATCTGACAAGTTAAAGTTGACCGAATGTCGAATTTTTTTTATGTACGTATTTTTGTTTTATATGCAATTATTTAGGAAATTAGAAAAGCTACAACCTTCAAATATTTTTAGTTTCATTTTACATGAAATTGCGCACATTTTCATATATAAAAACTATGAAATGGAGCAAATATTCTGAGAATGCAACGTACGCATTTCGGAGATTTGCTCCGGAGAATCCGCGCGCTGAGGGAAGGAAAGTTTTTTTTTTTAAATTCACTATAAATCTAAATATTGTGCTAGAGACTTCGAATTTGTTTCAAGATGAAGATAAATGACTAAATATTACTAAACTGTAAGAGTTTTAGCTTACCATTGCGTTTTTCGACCATTTTGGTAGAGTCAAAGTTGACCGAAAGTGGGTTTTTTTCTATTTAACGTGATTTATATGCAAATATTTCAAAAATGAGAAAAGCTACAACCTTCAATTATTTTTAGTTGTATTCTACAGGAAATTGCGCACATTTTCATATATAAAACCTTATGTAACGGCTAATTTAAAATGGTGCAAACTTTACCACAATCACACATATGATTTTTTCGGAGGAGTTACCGCGCGGACATAAGGAAAATGTTATTTTTTTCATAAATTCACCATAAATCGAAATATTGTGCTAGAGACTTCCAATTTGTTGCAAAATGAAGGTAAATGATTGAATATTACTAGAATATGAGAGTTTTATCTTACAATTGCGTTTTTTGACCATTTCGGTAGAGTCAAAGTTGACCGAAGGTTGAAAATTTGTCACTTATCATTTTTTATATGAAAATATTTCAAAACTGATAAAAGCTACAACCATGGGTTGTTTTTAGTTGTATTTTGCATGAAATTTCGCACATTTTCATATATAAAACTTTGTAACGGCTAATTTAAAATGGTGCAAACATTACCACAATTGCACGTATGATTTTTTTCGGAAGAGTTACCGCGCGGATGTAAGGAAAAAGTTTTTTCATAAATTCACCATAAATCGAAATATTGTGCTAGAGACTTCCAATTTGTTGCAAAATGAAGGTAAATGATTGAATATTACTAAAATATAAGAGTTTTAGCTTACAATTGCGTTTTTCAACCATTTCGGTAGAGTCAAATTTGACTGAAGGTATAAATTTGGCACTTATCGTTATTTATATGAAAAAATCTCAAAAGTGATAAAAGCTACAATCATGAATATTTTTTTTTTTATTCTACATAAAAATGCACACATTTTCATATATAACACTCCATGTAATGGCTAATTTACAATGGTATAAAAATTATGTCAAAGTGATGAAATAATTTCCGAGATGTGTCACCGATAGTTTTTAGTGCGGTAAGAAAAAAATTCGCACTTGCGCGCCTGTGTAACAATTGTAAACAAAACAACACCTTGATCCGTGAACTCCCAGCATCCCCCAAGGCGCGTGATTCAAGAGTTTTCGGCTGGTAGGCCTATAAGTATTTTTCCGCAAATTTAAAAAAAAACTTTTGTAAGTCGACGTAAAATACGTCCAGTCGGCACCCGAGAGACAAAAAATGTTGACGTAAAATACGTCCACTCGGTGTTTAAGGGTTAACAACTATGTAGACTACATTTTACTTTTAATGCTTTTTGTGTAATAACAACCATGTAAACTGCATTTTTATCACATTTTTCATCCAAAAAACCTTCAAATATTGATTATTTCGCATTTTTGGAGTCCTATTTCTTTCACCAGATCGGCGTTTTAACCGTTATAACCCTGAAACGTGTTGTAAACCTGGAAATAATTTCCAAAGAATATAATTGAAAAAAACGCCATGAGCCAACCAAACCCGTCGTAAGCTGGGTACTGCCAGTATTCCCATTGGTACTAATTGAAAATGGTTAAAGTAATTTGTAATTTTCCCTGGAATATTTACCTATGCTTTCATGAGGGTAGTTTCTACTCTTAGCCATCCCTCTAGTAGTCAATCTATCCCCATCAAGAATGGTAGACTTGGTTGCAGAAGCTGAGTTGAACAGTGGAAGAAGCAGGGCAAATAAGGTCTTATCAGGCCATAGGCCTTGGCACTAGCATTTTGTTTTTAAGTCAAGACGGCTGCAGGGGACTCACATATTTGCTGGACCATAACTACCCATTTGCAGGAAATTTGTGTATTTGCAGTATTTTTCTATGAGAAACATCCACAAATTACAGTATTTTCATATCAGTTTTGTGATTAAATGCATTTTTTGTGATAAAACTATTAAAAAATTAGGTATAAGCATTTTTATTGCGTTTTTCTTAAGTTTGAACTAACAAAATAGGCAGTTTAAAGCGCTTTTATTAGTGTTCTAAGTATTTGCAGATTCTACCCATTTGTGGGGGGGGGGGGGTGAGTACTGGAACGCATCCCCCATGAATACGGGTTGTCCATCTCAAAATTTGTAATTTAGCCAAAATCATAGTAATTTAGATAAGTCTTTACTATACAGGCAGGGATTCCGTTCTCGGCAGGGTGCTGATAAGTGAAAACCGTCATTAACCAAAACTCGGCGATTTATGGTGACACATTAAGGTTAATGGCGCCAATAACCAGTTAATGGCGCTTCTGTTAGGTATATATGTCTCCCTAACTCTTATCGGCTCCTTATGGTGTCAATAACCAAAACTTGGCCCATTTTGGTGCCGTAATCACTGATTTTATGGCACTAGACAAGTGCTATAAAACCAGATCACCACTAACCAAGTTCGCTGATAACCAGTGACTGCCTGTAGTTGTCAAGGTAAAGTCACATGAATTACACACTGTGGTAGTCTTTGGATTTCATAATGAATTTGTCTTTAGAAGACATTGTTAGTGTAGTGCATTGGAGATGGAATTTCATTTTTGCATCTCACTATTTAAGGGTCATGGTAATTACAGTAGTCATGAAAACTGTTGCACATTAAGCCCTGTAGTTGCTGCTGGGACTATCTTAGCTTGAACCACAACAAAGAAACCTTTTTCTCATCCCTTTATGAGTTATGGTGAGTATGAAGGTAACCATGTTTATAAGAGCACACCCTTTATTGAGTAGCTATTTTTTTTAGTTTGTTCTGGTCTGTCCAGATGATGTATGGCACGTTCTTTGGCCTGAGGTAACTTTCTTGCTTTAGAGTAAAGGAAATTCCTCTTTACGGCAGCTCTCGGTTAACAACGGGGGTTCCGTTCCCGGCCGATGCTGCTACCCGAAAATCGGCGATAACAGCACTAAAAACCTGCTTAATGGCGGCGCTAACTGAATATTGGTGCTGTTAATCAGAAATTGGTGCTGCTAACCGGATATCAATGCTGCTAACCAGAGCTTAGCACAGAAAATCCAGTTAGCAGCGTCGCTAGACAAGTGCTGTAAAACCAGATAGCCGTTAACTGATGCCGCTGTCAACCAAGGGCTGCCATAGTGGTAAATCTAATGTGGTGTTCCTATGAGGTCAGTTTTCTCTAATGTCAGTTCCTGATGTCAATGACTGTAGCCCAGAAGCTGCCAGTAGGATTTCCTACATCTGGCAAGAGTAGCTTGTTTGGTCTACCTTTAAAACCAATCATTCTTTCTTTGGCGAGTCCTCATTAGTCATATTCCTTGACAATGAGGAAGTCAGGTGTATGAATGTTAGGCAAGATTCATAGAATAATAGCAATTTTCATATTTATTTTACATATACTCCCCTAATGTTCATAGTATCCCAGTACCCCCACAGCCTCCCACAGTCTTAGTGGGCAAAAACTGAGTTGCAGAAAATTGTCACTCAATTTCCTTTCTGTTGCTGAACAAAAGATGAGAGCGGGTGTTAAACCTGGTAAAATCCCTCTATTTCCTCTTTTTCTCAATTGCTAAGTGAGCCTCAGGCAAAAAAACATAGTAGTAAATGAATTTAGGTAATTAGTATAGAGCTAATCAGCTTTTAATGTGCAAGTTGGTGTTATACAATGAGGCATTCATTTTACAAGTTTGCAGGCTCTTGAAGTTCCGGGTTCATCATTTATTTTCTAGTAGTACACAACCTTCCCTCATAAATAGCTTCTTAGACTATAGTTAAGTAAGGGATTATTAAGGTAATTTCCTTTTTAAATTTAATTTTTTTTACCTACCCATTACTTTACCGAAAGTGCTCTCCTTCCTACTTCTTTTCTCTTCCAGTGAGTTCAGACAACACAGGAATGGTTAATTGTAGCCCAGATGCACAACCAGCCAAGTGGAAGAACTTAATTCTTCTTTTGGAGCTTATATGAGAACTGTTGATAGGTGCACAGTAGGCTATAGTTAAGTACCTGTTGTTAGTTTGCAATAAAAAATCAGCTATTTGTTTAAAAGGATTGTATTTATGAGATATAATGTTTATTTCTCTTTATTTTCTTATTAGGATACAAGATTAGGTGCTGGGGAGGTTGTTTGGCAAGCAGACTTTACAGAACCAGATGAAGTTAGTGAAGATGATAAAGCTGAAAATTTACATTACTTTGCAAGTGTCTGTTTCCCATCATCTGACCTTGCTATAGTAGGCAATGGTCAAGGAAGTCTTCATATTCTTGAGACAGGGGACAGAAGTACTACTCGGAGCTGGCTAGTAAGTATTTGTTTGTAAGTAAATGCTCTTTCATTATAATGTGTTTCAAGATTATCTTAAGCATTTATGAAATTTAAGGGTTTTTCTAAATTGCAGAGAGTGCTGATATTGCTGTACCGTTTACCCTACTGTGTTATTGTAAAAAAAATTATAAACCTTATATTGTAATCTTGAGTGCTTTGGCTTTTGGCTGTAAAGAAAGGCATTTTATTCTTGTAGTTACTATTTATAGTTTGTTATATTGCATGTTGATGGTATTGTATGTAGTACGTATATACTTTGGAAAGTGAGTGTCAGATTAGAGTCAAGATGATTGTAATAAACTAACACAATGACATAAGCCAGACTATTTCCCAGTAGTTTAACAAAATAGATTCATCACAGTGCAGCTGACATGCAGCAAGATTCTATGAGATTTTGGTACATGGAATGAGTTAAGCAGATCAGGAAGACAAAAACCACTTAGTAGTACTTACTGAAAATATAACTGGAGAGACAATGTTATTACCCTTTCTTTACACTACTGCATGCATAATCCACAAATCTTTTCATATGGTTTTATATAAGCTATTAACACAGTTTTGTGCATCGAAAATGACAAAATGTCACTTTTCAAAGCAATGATAGAGAGAAATGCAGTCTGGAAAAAAAAAAAATTGTTCCTCCAGATTCTCATTAGTACCTTTATTTAGTCTAATGACTTATAAGAATTCCCAGATACACCATCTACTAGAAGGAACAATAGTAGCAATCTAGGTATCGGCACTTATGTGCAGGTCCTCAAGAGTGTGGAAATTATTTCAACCATTCCTTGTGTCTGTTGTCTGGTTAACAGGTTAACATCTCAAGGGATTTTTGCTATCTATTAATATTCATGACCATTGTGTATACCTTGCAAATTTGACTCATTCTATGCTAAAATAATATTTGCTCTGTGACTGGATATTTGTAGCTCTAACAGTTTTTCAACAAAATCTTTTAGTTGATTAGTGAGAAACCTCCAACATTCGTCGATCCCAGACTAGTAGTTGTTATCAGTTCTTGACATTATAATTTCTTATAAGTAACTTACCAAGTAATTACATGCCTATGGCTTCAACTTGCACGACAAATTTAATTTTAAAAATCACAGTAGTGTTTTAATTATTTAGTATAGGTTATGGGCCGTGCTCACTGCTGGGAATACTGGAAATGACTTGGTAGACATCATTGTGTTTCTGCCAGCTCTCGAGTAACATTGGGGGTTTGCTACAGCTTTTTATTGACTGATTTTCAGTTATTTGGCTGGATTTCAGTGAAGTATTATTGCCTATTTGAGTAACCTTCAAGCTGTAATGCTTTCAGGACCCCATAGGGAGGTACAGTGGACCCCCCGTATTCGCGTTCTCCGGATTCGCGGACTCACACATTCGCGGATTTCTCTCGGGAACCTTTCCCTGCATTATTCGCGGAAAATTTGCGCATTCACGGTATTTTTCTATGAGAAATATCCACAAATTCCTGGTTTTTGTTATCAATTTCATCATAAAATGCACTTTTTGTGATAAAACTATTATAAAAACCAAGTATGAAAATTTTTAGTGGCTTTTCTTAAGTTTTAACTAACAAAATAGGCTGTTTTTAGCGTTTTTATAGGGGTTCCAAACATTCGCGGATTCTAACTATTAGCGGGGGGGTCTGGTACGCATCCCCCGCGAATACGGGGGGGACCACTGTAGTGCCATCAGTGCACCTCATTCAGTGCAATGTAGGCATTACTTATGGTTCTTTGCAGTATCCCTTCGGTCCCTAGCTGCAACTACATTCGTTCCTTTTACTGTACCTCTGTTCATAATCTCTTTCTTCCATCTTACATTCCACCCCCTCCTAACAATTGTTTCATAGTGCAACTGTGAGGTTTGCCTCCAGTAACACCTTGCAAACCTTTTACTACGTCAATATCCATTTCAGTGCTGAATGGCCTTAGTTGCCCCAGTGCTTGGCATAATGACAAAAATCTATATAAATCAAATAAAATAGAATAGCTTTCAGGATAATTTGTTCTTATTCTTATATTATTATTACAGTAAAACCTCGAACTTATGTGAGGTTAGGTACCAGACCCCCCCCCCCCCTCGCGCAAAGGGAATTTTTACATAAGTTTGGCACTGTCTCTAAAAATGCTAATAAATGCTTACTTCTAGATTGTGAACACTAAATATGACCCTAATCATGCTCCCTAAATAATAAGCTAACTTTTGAATGAAATTAAAGTTACTGTAATTTCATTTAAAAGCTAGCTTAATACATTACATTTAAAATAGAAATACATAAATGGTTGGTAAAAATATAGGAGTGTATGAAGATTACATAAGTACATCATATTTCTCTCTTTTTTCCCTTCTGACTGACTGATCTATTTTTAGAAGTCTTTTCAACCACTTTTAAGAAATTCTTTATTCTGTATCTTTCTCTTTGTTCTGAAATTGCTTGTCATGAACAAACAGTGCTTTTTATTTGGACTAATACAACTCTTAGTTGTGTCTGTTTTAGAACAGTCATTTACAGTTTAAGAAGGTAAAGGTAAAAATAGATCAATTAAAAATTATCTACTGCTATGCTAACCCTCTTACGCCGAAGGGGTATAATAAAAATTGTCTTCCGTATGGCTTGGGGGGGGGGGGGGGGTCTCGGGAGTGAGTGCAGAAGCGGAAATTAAAAAAAAAAAAATCACAGCGCGCTTAGTTTTCAAGATTAAGAGTTCATTTTTGGCTCCTTTTTTTGTCATTGCCTGAAGTTTAGTATGCAACCATCAGAAATGAAAAAAATATCATTATCATATATAAATAATGCGATATATGATAGCGCAAAGACAAAATTTCATATATAATTGTATTCAGATCGCGCTGTGAGCAAATTGCGATGATTTTGGTATATAACACATTGTAAAACGATAAAAGCAACACAGAGAAAATATTATCACAAAATGATGCATGAATTCGTAACACGCGGACATAAAAAAATGGGTTTTTTTTTCAAAAATTCACCATACATCAAAATATTGTTCTATAGACTTCCAATTTGTTTCAAAATGAAGACAAATGATTGAATATTACTATAATGTAAGAGTTTTAGCTTACAATTGCAGTTTTTTACCATTTCGGACTAGTTAAAGTTGACCGAATGTAAAAATTTTTATATATATAAAAAATGTGCAAATATTTCGAAAATGAGAAAAGCTACAACCTTCATTTATGTTTTTCGTTGTATTCTACATGAAATTGCGCCCATTTTCATATATATATAACTGTGAAACGCCTAATATGAAATGGAGCAAATATTATGAGAATGCGACGTACGCATTTCGGAGATTTGTGGCGGAGAATCCGCACGCGGAGGGAATGAAAGTTTTTTTTTAAATTCATCATAAATCTAAATATTGTGTTAGAAACTTCAAATTTGTTTCAAAATGAAGATAAATGACTGAATATTACTAGACTGTAAGAGTTTTAGCTTACAATTGCGTTTTTCGACCATTTCGATAGAGTCAAATTTGACTGAAAGTGGTTTTTTTTCTATTTATTGTGATTTATATTCAAATATTTCGAAAATAAGAAAAGCTACAACCTTCAATTATTTATTGTTGTATTCTACATGAAATTGTGCACATTTTTGTACATGCAACTTCCCCGGCAGATATATACTTAGCTTATGTCTCTGACGTCCGACAGAAATTCGAATTTCGCGGCACACGCTGCAGGTAGGTCAGGTGATCTACCCCCCTGCCGCTGGGTGGCAGGAATAGGAACCGTTCCCGTTCTAGAACCAGATTTTCTCTGTCGCGGTAGTGTCAACATATGTTGTTGCTACCTCCTGACTTGATTTTCGTTTTTCATCGCCATCGATCTTCTGGGCTGTCTTTTGCAGGGAAGTACTGGGTCTTTGGTTCGGCATACGCTTTTATTAACTTTTTAATGAATTTGGCTTCGAAAATTTCGAAGAATATATGACGTGTAACTACCGAAATTTTCGGTAGACACTCACATAGTTTGCAAGAAAGGGAAATATTAATATTTATTCATTAATATGTGTAATAAGTGTTAGAATTGATTGAGGAAATATACTGACTTCCTACTTTATGGGATGTCAGTAAAGCATGTAACTAGATACGTTTTCTTTTAAAAGTTTTTTTAGAAACTCGTACTAACGAGCAATTAGAGTATTAACAGTACTAGTAGTGTTGCATCCTCATCACCTTCTTACTTCGCAGAAACTTCAAATTCATAATTGCAATTTGAAGACAAGGATTGTGGCTCAAAATGCGAGCTATTGAAAGGTAAGAAGTGATTACTAGTGTTCCCCATTGCAGTGGAGGGTGCGTCTGATCGGCTCTGTCTCGCTCCCAGGCCTAGACCTCTTTCAAGCTCCCAAGCCCAGGGGAGAAGGAATGTCGAAAGCCGTAAGGGGGTTTCAGAGAATCCCCACCGGTCAGGCGTCCCCTCGGCAGGTTCTGTAGAGCGTCCCAGACTGCCAAGGATAGCCATGAAAAGGCATCCTTAAAAAAGTGCGTCTCTTCATCTTACATCCGAAAAGACGAAGAATGTATATGTTTTGATGATATAGCGCGTTCTCTGAAAACTAAGAGAACACTGAGCAAGAGCCAGCCAGGAACTTAGGAAGCCGCGTTCCAGCAAGCTAGCGTGAGCCACGTTCCAACAGCCAGCAGCGAGCCGCGTTCCAGAAAACCAGACTAGCGCGAGCCGCGTTCCTACAACCAAACGCGAGCCGCGTTCTAGCAAACTGAGCGCGAGCCGCGTTCTAGAAAATTTTTCTTGGCGCAAGGCGCCTTCAAAGAGACGAAGCGCCAGCCTGGCGCAAATTGCAAACAGAAAAACAGACGGCTAGAGCAAGGAGCCTTTTAGTACAGTGGCAATCAGAACGATCCTTCCATTGAACGTTTCCGGGCAAGAGGCTCTTTCTAAAAGGGGTCTAGTAGGCGCTCCGGAACTATCAGGGCCCCCGCACGGGAACCTTCCACACAAGCGAACGTTCCAGGAGCGAGTCTCCTTTCTAGCGTGCGGAACATTCCAGGCGCGCGGAACTATCCAGGCGCTAGGCGCAAGGAGCCAGGCGCCAGAATATTCCAAATCTTCTTAAGAGAGAGAGGTCAGTCGCGAGGCTCCTCTTTGAGTAATGCGGACACACTCCTTCATTCATGCTCTTCCCTCGTTATGAAGAGGCAAGCGCTTTGGGAGTTTTTCTTATAAGAATCTCATCGACGTTTGGGTATGATGGCGGATAGGAAATATCTACTTCCTTCCGTAAACCCTACAGACAAACAGGAATTCTGTTCTTCTTCCGCGATTATGAGGAAATCACGAAGATTTAAAGAGTTCCTGGATTAACTTTCTTCCTTAAGGGGATATATATACTCTTTCTATCATTCTATTAACGAAAAGAACGAAGACAGTAAAAATTTTTCCTTTATCTGCCTCGGCAGGGAAAGAAGGTAGTAGAGTATCTGCTGTATGAGAATACGATACGGCAAATCACACATACCGTAGTTACTTCTTTGTAGAGCAACTCAATTATCAGTATCCTTCCAGGAATTTCCTAGGAAGGACTACGCTTAAAGGGATTGTTAAGACAACAACCTACTTAGCTTCTAGATTTATCGAAGTCTTTGTTTCGCTTAAATATGCATTAATAAGAACTTCCTGAAGTTCGATAATAATTTTATAAGATTCCTTTATTTAATGGAGTAGCTGGCAACTCTGGAAGAGTAAGGCCAGACGGCTAACGGAGACTGCTATCGCGCCTTAGAGTCAGAGACCAACGCAGTAAAATGTAGGTGTCGGTCATGAGTGGTTGGTTACATGTCTCTCTCCTGCGGGATGGAATAACTAACCGTGTCTCTCCCCTACAATCGCGGTTTTAGCCTCGGATTGAGGGGATAGTTAAGCAAACATAAATAAAATATTGTCTGCCTTTTGGTAAGAAGCTTTCAATAAGAAAGATATTACAACCTTTCAATGCTGTTTACCGTAGGTAACATTATTAAAGGATTCTAACGCAGAGGAACTCTATATTATATGATGCTCTCATGCTTACGAAAGCATGGCTTATTAGAGTACATGCTTAGTGAGAAGATGAATGTAGTAGAAGAGAATTCACTTTAAGACTACGGTATGGTCAAGTCTTATGCGCATACCGAGGTTAACTACAGAATTCCTAGTATCCTTACAAAGGTTTCCTAGATTAATGCTGTTTACCACAATGTGACAGTATTATAAAGGAGTCTAATACGGCAGAGCACGAAATAATATAATTCTCTCATCCTTTCGAGAAACGCACACAACCTTTTTAGAATCGGATATTGCTCAAGAGAAGATGGGTGAGTCGGATGGGAAAACATTCTCTTAGTGGCAGAAAGTTGTTTCCCTGAATGGACTATACTACGTATATAAAAGTTTTTTCCTACTAAGAACGGAATTAACACGTGAAGGAGTCGGGGTACCATAAGGGCACAGATGTTCTGGCACATAACCTTAAAAGAACTAGAAGGAAGCGCCAGCCTGGCGCAAAGCGTCAGAAGCGCCAGCCTTTTGCGCCAGAAGCGCCAGCCTGGCGCAATGCGCCAGAAGTACCATCCAAAATATTTTCTCGTTTTAGCGAGTTATTAACCTAAAAGTCCAGTAGTGGTTGGTTTGGTGTTTGCTTCTCACCTCGGTGGTCGCGGGTTCGATTCTCGGCCATTCCATTGAGGAGTGAGAGATGTGGATTTCTGGTGATAGAAGTTCACTCTCGACGTGGTTCGGAAGTCACGTAAAAACACCATACAAACAAACAAACAAACCAGTAGCCTCTCGGAGGCTCGGTAACGGCAAGATTCGTTCCTGATTTCGTTACCCATTTAATCGGAAAGGGGTCGCTTACAAGGAATGATGAAATGATTTTTTTTTTTTAATCACTTAGGCCAATTCCACGACTCTCTCATATCGCAAAGAGCATCGAGAATCTCTTTTTTCGCCCCTGTTCGCGTTAACAAAAGAGAACCTATTTGGGAACAGACACGGAACGTAACGATCCTTAAAGGTTCGATGCAAGATTTTGCATGTCCGTGAGAACCTTCTCGATCGAAGATAATAACTGTTAACGTATGTCTAACATTTATTGAAAAGAGTTGAGAACCTGCGGAAAGTCTTCATAGATCTCTTCGCAAGGTAGAAGACGAACAGGCTTCCTATAGACTGCTTCCTTTCCTCGAACCAAGAGAGGTAGCAATATACGACATCTTTAATTTAAAGAAGGGGAATAAACTTTAGTCTTTTTTCCCCTAGTTATAAATTCTTAACAGATATTAAGATAAATGGGCGTCAAAGGAAGAGAGGATGAATGCCTCATTTTGGCCTTAGAGAGGTTGGATTCACAGAAGTCACGTTCTTCTCACAGCATGTTTCGTAAGGCTTTTCCAAGAGTATCTGGATATTCTATCAGAATCTATTATAAATAGACCTGAAAAACCTCTCCACTCTGAGTCTTTCCACATGCAGACTGACCAGAAGTGGACATGAATGAGAGGATTTTTCAAGGTAAATGACAATAGTCATGGCTAAGACATAGAATTGCTGCAGATCGTGCTAGATGGAATGAGGAAACTGTCCTCTTCCGATACCTCTGTGAACCACATAGCGAGGTTTTTTTCTTCACTTTCAGAGGGAAGAATCACCTATGTATATATCTGCTATCAAAGAACGCAGTAAAAGGCTATACTCTGTCTCTACAAGGGGAATTAGAGATAACAGAGGATTAAGATCTTCGGGATCTATACGATACCGCAATACGACAAGAGTAGGATATCATGTACTTCGATTGGAATTTTTTTTTTGTGGCCACAGATTCCGTGTTCCGACAAAATGGAACTGCTCCTCATCAAACTTCTTTGAGGAAGTTTATGAAGGAATTCTTTGTTTCTCTTAGCCCTAAACGACCAAGAAGACAAGTGAATTTTTTGTGCATTGGAATCTCGCATCAGATTCAATGGAGACTCGGCAATGGGTTCTTGCCAGCATAGTATGTCTGGCAAAAGAAATAAATCCCTCTATTCCTGACGCAACGCTTTCAGATAGAAGTTTAGTTGCCCAGGCAGGGTACTTACATTTTCATCTACAGAAGAAGAGATGGTTTAAACGTTTGCCTACAGAGTCTTCGGGGTGCGATGAGGGCTCAAAATGCTTCCCAGAAGGTATTCAGAAGGATACAATAAGAGCTAGAAATCAGGGTTCCGCCCAATTTCAGCTCAGAGTCTCCTTCGACTTCCAGACTCCTTCCCTTCCTTCGGGCAAGGATAGGGAAGATTCTGCAACGAGGAACCTCATCAACATGTAAGAAGAGATCTCGTTAGCAAAAGAAGTGTTCACGAAGGATCCTCCTCGGAGGAAGACTCTTCTCTCTCGTATTGTTAGATATCCTGTCGTTACTACTGGGTTTGTTAGCTGACTAAAATTACCTCCCTTGCCAGGGGCCAAAAGCTCAAAGGGGAAGAATTTCTTCCACCCTTCTCCAGTCTCCTGATAAACTATGTGGTTGTTCAGGACTCTCGGACAATGTAGCGCCAGCCAAGCGCCAAATGCCAATACAGGCGAAAAACGCCAGAGGCGGACAGTTCCAAGGAACTCTGTCATGGCCGGATACTGAGAAGGAGCGGGCCCTCCAACCTGGCGCAAATGCGCCAGAGGCGAACAAATCGGACAGATATAAGAGTGTCCGATGTGGACATCGCCAGGACAGCCTAGAGACTCTTCCAAGCTCGAAGCTCCAGCAAGTGTGGAGGAGCCAAGCCAGGCGCGAGGCGCCAGCCAGGCTCTAGGAGCCAGCCAGGCTCTAGGAGCTAGCCAGGCTCTAGGAGCCAGCCAGGCTCTAGAAGCCAGCCAGGCTCTAGAAGCCAGCCAGGCGCCATCCAGGTGCCAGGCTCCTTCAAGGCTAGGCTCCAGTCAGGATTGAGGATCCATCCAGGCGCAAGGCTCCTTCCAGTAAAGAGAAACCTAAAGCTCTGTCATGTAAGAGGGCTAGTCCCCATTGATATGATACAGGTAAGGCTCTGCCATGTAAGTGGGTCAGCCCCCATTGGCACGATCCGAGAAGGCTCTGTCGTGTAAGCGGGCTAGCCCCCATTGACATGATCCAGAAGGGTTTGTCAGTCATAGGTCCCTACCTCGCTGAAACTCTTGAGGCATGCAGACTCATAGACAGTAATCATGAAGTCTTCTGCCAAGCTCCAGGCGCAAGGCGCCAGCCAGACGCAAGGCTCCAGCCAGGCGCGAGGCGCTAGCCAGGAGGGAGGAGCCAATCAGGCGCCAGCCAGGCGCGAGGCTCCAGCCAGGCTCTAGGCGCCATTCAGGCGCAAGGCTCCAGCCAGGTGCGAGGCGCTAGCCAGGCTCCAGGCTTCACCCAGAAGAGATCTATATCAAAGAATGCCCTGGCCTTCTTTGAGACAATGTGATCTCCTAAGCACTTGACAAGTGCATTGATGATTCCTTCAAACAGCTGAGAATTAAAAGCGCATGAAGTGCGAGCTTTTCTGTATTCTTGTTCTTTCCTTAACAATATGTCATAAGGACATATTAGCTGTCACATACGGGAGATGCAACTCTGTGTTGACTTCCCATATCCGAAGGATGTCAAGATAACCTACGAGAGATCCTTCTCTCTTGGTTGATACGTGTCTGCGGATACATTGCTGGGATAGGGAGCCGATACTGATCCTTAACTAGTGAGTTAAATTTTAGTTAACGTCGTGTTTTTTCTTTGGGTTGTTTGAAAGGAGTTTGGGGATAACTCTTTTCAACTTAAGCACTAACCCTCGTGTTAGGATCAGGTGATCGGGATCGGTGTTGTGCTCCTTAATTATGCCACTAGGCATAGGCTATTGTCATGTAAGAGGCTCTGTCGAGTAAATGGATAAGACCCCATCGACAGACCCACAAGAACTCTTAGCCATAGGTCACATCCTCGCTGAGGCTCTTGAGGCGAAGCAGATTCCTAGGCATTAGCCATGGAATCTTCCACCTGAACAAGTAGGAACCAAGGTTTTATTTATTTATTACCTACAACGTATGTTGTTTACCTGTCTATTCAGTAAATAGTTGTCTCTTACCCACCACCAAGGGTGTCAATCAGCTAAGTATATATCTGCCGGGGAAGTTGCATGTACAAAAATGATATTGTTAGAATACAATAAAGTTTTGTACATACTTACCCGGCAGATATATACTTAGCTTATGTCTCTGACGTCCGACAGAAATTCGAATTTCGCGGCACACACTGCAGGTAGGTCAGGTGATCTACCCCCCTGCCGCTGGGTGGCAGGAATAGGAACCGTTCCCGTTCTAGAACCAGATTTTCTCTTCCACCTGTCTCCTGAGGGGAGGCTGGGTGGGCCATTCATCGTATATATCTGCCGGGTAAGTATGTACAAAACTTTATTGTATTCTAACAATATCATTTTAATATATAAAACTTTATGTAACGGCTAATTTAAAATGGTGCAAACATCACGACAATCGCACGTATGATTTTTTCGGAAGAGGTACCGCGCAGACGTAAGGAATTTTTTTTTTTTTCATAAATTCACCATAAATCGAAATATTGTGCTAGAGACTTCCAATTTGTTGCAAAAGGAAGGTAAATGATTGAATATTACTAGAATATAAGAGTTTTAGCTTACAATTGCGTTTTTCGACCATTTCGGTAGAGTCAAATTTGACCAAAGGTTGAAATTTTGGCACTTATCGTTATTTATATGAAAATATTTCAAAACTGATAAAAGCTACAACCATGGGTTGTTTTTAGTTGTATTTTGCATGAAATTGCGCACATTTCCATGTATAAAACTTTATGTAACGGCTAATTTAAAATGGTGCAAACATTACGACAATCGCACGTATGATTTTTTCGGAAGAGTTACCGCACGGACATAAGGAAAAAGTTTTTTCATAAATTCACCATAAATCAAAATATTGTGCTAGAAACTTCCAATTTGTTGCAAAATGAAGGTAAATGATTGAATATTACTAGAATATAAGTGTTTTAGCTTACAATTGCGTTTTTCGACCATTTCGGTAGAGTCAAAGTTGACCGAAGGTATAAATTTTGGCACTTTTTGTTATTTATATGAAAATATTTCAAAACTGATTAAAGCTACAATCATATGTATTTTTTTAGTTTTATTCTACATGAAATTGCGCACATTTTCATATATAATACTCCATGTAACGGCTAATTTAAAATGATGCAAAAATTATGTCAAAGTGATGAAATAATTTCTGTGATATGTCACTGATACTTTTTAGTGTGATAAGAAAGAAATTCGCGCTTGCGCGCCTGCATAACGATTGTAAACAAAACAATGCCTTGATCCATGAGCTCCCAGCATCCCCCAAGGCGCGTGATTCAAGAGTTTTTGGCTGGTAGGCCTATAAGTATTTTTCCGCAAATTTAAAAAAAAACTTTTTTTATCGATGTACCATATGTCCAATCGGCACCCGACAGGCAATTTATGTCAATGTTTAATATGTCCAATCGGCGTAAGAGGGTTAAGTTAGAGAGAAGGAGGAGAGGAGGAGAAGAAGACGAGCGAGAGAGAGAGAAAGAGAAGGAAGAGGAAGGAGAGAGAGAGAGAGAGAGAGAGAGAGGAGAGAGAAGAGGTTGTCCTTACATAAGTATTAAGCTAACTTTTAAATGAAATTAAAGTTACCCTTAAAAAAAGAAATAAATGGTTGGTAAAGATATATTAGTGTGTGAAGATTACATACATATGGAGGAGAGAGAGAGAAGAGAAAGAGGGGAGAGAAGAGAGAGAGAGAGAGAGAGAGAGAGAGAGAGAGAGAGATTTACATAATCATTGATTGCTAATTGGCAACACTCTCCCTCCTGTCACACTTGACATTTTTGACAGGTCTGGACTTCAAGTTTCTGTGGAGTTGAGAAGATAAGGGAAGGAACTTGTCTTTTATCCATCATTTTGTTGTTACAGTTATATTATTATTATTATATTATTATTATTATTATTATTATTACAGTTGTCCCCCCGTATTCGCGGGAGATGCGTACCAGACCCCCCCGTAAATAGTTAGAATCCGCGAATGTTTGGAACCCCTATAAAAAGGCTAAAAACAGCCTATTTTGTTAGTTAAAACTTAAGAAAAACCACTAAAAATTTTCATACTTGGTTTTTTTAATAGTTTTATCACAAAAAATGCATTTTATGATGAAATTGATTACAAAAACCAGGAATTTGTGGATATTTCTCATAGAAAAATACTGCGAATGCGCGAATTTTCCGCGAATAATGTAGGGAAACGTTCCCGAGAGAAATCCGCGAATGTGTGAGTCCGCGAATCTGGAGAATGCGAATACGGGGGGTCCACTGTATTATTAATATTATGCATTATTATGTATTATTACAGGCAGTCCCCAGTTATCAGCGGACTTGGTTATCGAAGATCCGGTTTTATGACACTTGTCCAGCGCCGTAAAATTGGTGATTTATGGGGCCATAATGGGCTGGGTTCCAGTTATTGGCACCTTATGGAGCCAGTAATAGAGTTCTGGCCCCATAGCATAGCTAACAGACAACATATTGGTGCTTATGGCGCTGATAACCGGTTATCAGCTCCATTAGGCGCCATCATGGTGCAATAGATTGCCCAGTTCTGGTTAATGTCGGTTTTTACTTACTGCCACACCCCTGGGAACGAAACCCCTGCTGATAACCGAGGACTGCCGTTCTCGGCGGGGTGCTCATAAGTGAAAATCGCCATTAACTGAAACTCGGTGATTAATTGCTCTTATAGTGTCAAGTTTCGGTTAAGGCGCCGATAACCGGTTAATGGTGGCTCAGTTAGGTATGTTATGTTGCCATAACTCTATAATTGGCACGTTATGGTGCTGATATCCGAAACTTGGCCCATTATGGCACCATAAAACCAGATCACCATTAACTGGGGGATTGCCTACTAACCATAAAAATTCTCTCATCTCAGTAAAGAAGAGAGAAGATAGAGAAAAGTTGTTCTTACTTAAAAGTGATCTTGTGTATCATGTGACTTTTGAAGCCCTAATTTTGGAGCTAATTTTAAGGGGGCCGGCCGGCTAATGCCGTTTTTTAACGACAGGACTTTGACATTCATACCACTTAATAAGGTGACTTGGGACATCTCCAACCCACATATGATTTTCACCTCTGACCTTCGGTTTTGTGACGCCAGGGCAATTTATCCCGAAAATAACCATTTTTCAAATTGTATTTCCTCCCTTGATATTTAATATTAAGACCTGGGATTACTACCATAAATAGACCTGATGTAGACCTCCAATCAAATGGAGAGTTTTTTTTCCAAAAGTCATTTTTTTGCTAGATATGAATTTTTCAATATGGTAAAAAAATAAACCCTATAAATCAGGAGAAAAAAATTTATAAAAAAAAGACGAAACAAAAATTGGAAAAAAAGGGCTCAATTCGATTGTTCTATAATGTCTTTCTGAGTTATATACCAAATTGCAATGTTATAGCTTTAAAACTAAGTGAGGAGATAGATTTTGAAGGTCAATAAGTATAGTTTTGAGATACGGGCATTCAAAGTTTTCCTTCGTATTCCTATAAAGACAATGTTAATAAATAATGATTATTATGAATGTATATTTCTTTTTTGTGTATTAATAAACCAAAACTATTTTATTTATCATAATTTAATCATAAATGATGATCCCTTTGCTCATATATCGTAGCCTGGGGCACTGCTTGAGGCAAGATGGGGCACTCCTTCCTACGTAAACCCATCTCTCCCCTTCACTAACTCGGCTTATTACAGCGAATTTTCTTCTGTTTGTTAGCGAGATGTTTTCCTTGTATTTTCCTCTTTGGCATGATGACATTCTTGCCGAAACAAAGATAAACAAACGTAAATGCAAGAGAATGTCAGAGGTGAAACTCGAAGGTGTACTCTCTTTTTACAAAGACAATTTAATAAATCATGATTATTATGAATTTCATATTCCATTTTGGGTATTAAAAAACCAAAACTATGTTATTTATCATAAATGAAGATCTCTTTGCTCAAAGATCGTAGCCTTGGGCACAGTGTGACTTGTGCTGTCAGGCAAGAAGGGGGCGTTACTAGGCAACCCTCCCCTCTCTCTTCACTAACTACGCGTATATTATGATATTCTGTAATAATACTTGAGAGATTTTTCTTCGTCTGTATGTTAGCGAGATGTTTTCCTTGTCTTTTCCTCATTGACATGATGAACTTCTTGCCGAAACATACATAAACATACGTAAAAGCAAGCGAATGTCACGAGGTGAAACTCGAACGTGTAACCTACTTGAAGTCTATGGTCCAACTGATTCATGGTTGAACCAGATACTCGCTTATCGCTTCTGCGAGCCACGGAATCTCTACAGATGCCATTTCTCACAATTTCTTTACCAATAATTATCAAAATTTACGATAACAGAAGAAATATTGCATTTTCTTGTATGGATGAATGTTTTAGGCTTATTGAGTTATGTTTACTAATTACCCTGTAACTACGAAAGTAAGAGGAATTTTGACGAAATATTTCGTATACGTATTCTCAATTGCCATATGAAGCTCCATGAATTTTTCATGACTTTGCATTTTTCGACACCCGAATAAGACCAACCATATATAGGATAGGGTTCCGGCCGGCCCCCTTAATTAAAAATACCCTATTACGCCGACTGGACGTATTTTACGTCGAACGATTTTTTTGTCTCCCGTGTGCCAACTGGACGTATTTTACGTCGACTTACAAAAGTTTTTTTTTAAATTCGCGGAAAAATACTTATAGGCCTACCAGCCTAAAACTTTTGAATCACGCGCCTTGGGGGATGCTGGGAGTTCACGGATCAAGGTGTTGTTTTGTTTACAATCGTTACGCAGGCGCGCAAGCGCGAATTTCTTTCTTGCCGCACTAAAAAGTATCTGTGACACATCTCGGAAATTATTTCGTTACTTTGACATAATTTTTGTACCATTGTAAATTAGCCGTTACCTGAAGTATTATATATGAAAATGTGCGCATTTTTATGTAGAATACAACAATAAAATACTCATGATTGTAGCTTTTATCAATTTTGAGATATTTTCATATAAATAAACGATAATTGCCAAAATTTCAACCTTCGGTCAACTTTGACTCTACCGAAATGGTCGAAAAACGCAATTGTAAGCTAAAACTCTTATATTTTAGTAATATTCAATCATTTACCTTAATTTTGCAACTAATTGGAAGTCTCTAGCACAATATTTTGATTTATGGTGAATTTATGAAAAAACTTTTTCCTTACGTCCATGCGGTAACTCTTACGAAAAAAATCATACATGCGATTGTGGTAATGTTTGCACCATATTATTGCCGTTATATAAAGTTTTATATATGGAAATGTGCGTAATTTCATGCACAATACAACTAAAAACAACCCATGGTTGTAGCTTTTATCAGTTTTGAGATATTTTCATATAAATAACGATAATTGCCAACATTTCAACCTTCGGTCAACTTTTGACTCTACCGAAATGGTCGAAAAACGCAATTGTAAGCTAAAACGCTTATATTCTAGTAATATTCAAACATTTTCTTTATGTCCGCGCGGTAACTCTTCCGAAAAAATCATAAATGCGATTGTGGTAATGTTTGCACCATTTTAAATTAGCCGTTAGATAAGGTTTTATATATGAAAATGTGCGCAATTTCATGTAGAATACAACTAAAAATCATTGAAGGTTGTAGCTTTTCTCATTTTTGAAATATTTGCATATAAATCACGATAAATAGAAAAAAACCCACTTTCGGTCAACTTTGACTCTACCGAAATGGTCGAAAAACGCAATTGTAAGCTAAAACTCTTACAGTCTAGTAATATTCAGTCATTTATCTTCATCTTGAAACAAATTGGAAGTCTCTAGCAAAATATTTAGATTTATGGTGAATTTAAAAAAAAAATCTTTCCTTCCCTCCGCGCGCGGATTCTCCGCCACAAATCTCCGAAATGCGTACGTACCATTCTCAGAATATTTGCTCCGTTTCATATGAGGCATTTCATAGAGTTTTATATATGAAAATCTGCTCAATTTCATGTAGAATAAAACAAAAAATATTTGAAGGTTGTAGCTTTTCTTATTTCCGAAATAATTGCATATAAACAATATATATATAAAAAAATTCGACATTCGGTCAACTTTTAACTCATCATATATGGTCGAAAACTGAAATTGTAAGCTAATACTCTTACAGTATAGTAATATTCAATCATTTGTCTTCATTTTGAAAGAAATTGGAAGTCTCTAGGACGATATTTAGATTTATGGTGAATTTTTGAAAAAAATATTTGTTTACGTCCGCGCGTTAAGAATTCATGCATTATTTTGTGATAATATTTTCTCTGTGTTGCTATTATCGTTTTACAATGTGTTATATACTAAAATGATTGCAATTTAGTGTACATTACATCGAAAAAAAAAGTAACTTGTTACCTTTAACCCTTTTGCGCACAGCGCGATTTGAATACAATTATATATGAACTTTCGTTTTTGCGCTATCATATATCGCATTATTTATATATGATAATGATAATTTTTTTCATTTCTGATGGTTGCATACTAAACTTCAGGCAATGACAAAAAAAAGGAGCTAAAAATAAATTCTTAATCTTGAAAACTAAGAGCGCTGTGATTTTAAAAAAAAAATATTTTTTCCGCTTCCGTGCTCACTCTGAAACACCTCCGGCACACGGGAGACAATTTTTTTTTTACCGCTTCGGCGTAAGAGGGTTAAGGGGGTCGCATCTTACATGAGATATAAAATTTGAGTATGTAATAATCATATATTAGTATCATATGATAAAATACAAACATAATAGATATGCATTTTTTCCATGGATATTTTAAAAAGTTTTGTTTTACTTCACTGCATCAAAAAATATATCTATTTTCATATTACTATTTATTTGTATAATAAAATGCAAACATAGCAATCAATTTTGTTTTGTTTTGGAAATCAGCTGAGGGTGATTGTGAAGGTTGTTTTGCTGTGTTGAGCTCAAATCAGAGTGACTTTTTTGCCTCTAGTTAGCGCAAATGAATCTCAAGATACAGTGTTCGCCCTGTATTCGCGGGGGATGTGTACCAGACACCCCCGTGAATAGTTAAAACCTGCGAATAGTTAAAACCACCACTAAAAATGCTTATAACTGCCTATCTTGAAAGTTCAGATAACAAATGTATACCTTTAATAACATCCTACTTCAAATATACCTAAAATTACTAACCTATTACTGCATTAATCTTTGAGGTTATATTATTAATATTTCAAAGTCTTCTTAAACATTTTACCA
>NC_061088.1:59036153-59118345 GCF_015104395.2 Macrobrachium nipponense
TTCTTAAACATTTTACCATTAAAAATATATACCTACAGCAAATAACACAGACAGAGAGAGAGAGAGAGAGAGAGAGAGAGAGAGAGAGAGAGAGAGAGAGAGAGAGAGAGAGAGAGACCAATGAATGGCAACATCATATACCTGACCATCAATAGTGAAATTATGAATTATTTCTGAGAGAGAGAATAATTATGGAATAATGGAGAGAGAGAGAGAGAGAGAGAGAGAGAGAGAGAGAGAGAGAGAGAGAGAGAGAGAATAACTCCTAGAATCCGACTCCTTCCCTTCCGCCAATTCGTGTATCAAACTGTCATTTACTCCCCCGCCCACCATCCTCCAAGTGGATAAAAAGACTGGGAATCGCTATTTTTAATTAATCTTATTAATATTTGAAAATTAGTTATAAGGTAAATAATTTATTTACACTACAAAACAAATAAACATACGTAAGAAAGAGAGAGAGAGAGAGAGAGAGAGAGAGAGAGAGAGAGAGAGAGAGAGAGAGAGAGAGTTTAATTATTAAACTTAGTATTATTTGTAAACTAGCACTGTATATTATTATTTTACCATAAAATGTAGTAATGTCCTTAAAGATGTACTTATACATACACTTCCAGCCCAAACTGAGGGCGAGAGTTACCACTAGGACATACTATCTCATGTGGCAAAAGAGAGAGAGAGAGAGAGAGGGAGGGGGTGTTATTCTTATTTAAAAGACTGAAATGGATAGATTATTGTACATCATTAAAATACTATCACATATGAATTTTGAAATTAGTTATATTACTATTATTATTATGCAAAAATATTAACCCTTAAACGCCTATTGGACGTATTTTACGTCGAGATAAATTGTCTGTCGGGTGCTGATTGGACGTATTTTACGTCGACATAGAAAAGTTTTTAAAAAAATTTGCGGAAAAATACTTATAGGCCTACCAGCCAAAAACTCTTGAATCACTCGCCTTGGGGGATGCTGGGAGTTCACGGCTTAAGGTGTTGTTTTGTTTACAATCATTACGCAGGTGTAGAAGCGCGAATTTCTTTCTTATCGCACTAAAAAGTATCAGTGACACATCTCAGAAATTATTTTGTCACCTTGACATAATTTTTGCGTCATTTTAAATTACCCGTTACATGGAGTATTATATATGAAAATGTGCGCAATTTCATGTAGAATACAACTAAAAAATACTCATGATTGTAGCTTTTATCAGTTTTGAAATATTTTCATATAAATAACAATAAGTGCCAAAATTTATACCTTTGGTCAAGTTTGACTCTACCGAAATATTCGAAAAACGCAATTGTAAGCTAAAACTCTTTTATTTTAGTAATATTCAATCATTTACCTTCATTTTGCAACAAATTGGAAGTCTCTAGCACAATATTTTGATTTATGGTGAATTTATGAAAAAAACTTTTTCCTTATGTCCACGCGGTAACTCTTCCGAAAAAATCATATGTGCGATTGTCGTAATGTTTGCACCATTTTAAATTAGCCATTACATAAAGTTTTATATATGGAAATGTGCACAATTTCACGCACAATACAACTAAAAACAACCCATGGTTGTAGCTTTTATCAGTTTTGAAATATTTCCATATAAATAACGATAAGTGGCAAAATTTCAACCTTCAGTCAACTTTGACTCTACCAAAATGGTAGAAAAATGCAATTGTAAGCTAAAACTCTTATATTCTAGTAATATTCAATCATTTACCTTCATTTTGCTACAAATTGGAAGTCTCTAGCACAATATTTCGATTTATGGTGAATTTATGGTTTGCACCATTTTAAATTAGCCGTTACATAAAGTTTTATATATGAAAATGTGCGCAATTTCACGTTGAATACAACTAAAAATAATTGAAGGTTGTAGCTTTTCTCATTTTCGAAATATTTGCATATAAATCACGATAAATAGAAAAAAAACCACGTTCGGTCAACTTTGACTCTACCAAAATGGTCGAAAAATGCAATTGTAAGCTAAAAATCTTACAGTCTAGTAATATTCAGTCATTTATCTTCATTTTGAAACAAATTTGAAGTGTTTAGCACAATATTTAGATATATGGTGAATTAGAAAAAAAAAAACTTTCCTTCCCTCCGCGCGCGGATTCTCCGCCGCAAATCGCCGAAATGCGTACGTTGCATTCTCAGAATATTTGCTCCGTTTCATATTAGGCGTTTCATAGAGTTTTATATATGAAAATGTGTGCAATTTTATGTAGAATACAACAAAAAATAATTGAAGGTTGTAGCTTTTCTCATTTTCGAAATATTTGTATAAAAAAATTCAACATTTGGTCAACTTTAACTCGTCCGAAATAGTAAATAACTGCAATTGTACGCTAAAAATCTTACAGTATAGTAATATACAATCATTTATCTTCATTTTGAAACAAATTGGAAGTCTCTAGAACAATATTTAGATTTATGGTGAATTTTTGAAAAAATTTTTTACGTCCGCACGTTACAAATTCATACATCATATTGTGATAATATTTTCTCTGTGTTGCTTTGATAATTTTACAATGTGTTATATACCAAAATGATTGCAATTTAGTGTACAATACAACGAAAAAAATTAACTCGTTAGCTTTAACCGTTTTGCTCACAGTGCGATTTGAATTCAATTATATATGAAATTTGGTTTTCACGTTATATATCGCATTATTTATATATGATAATGATATTTTTTAATTTCTGATGGTTGCATACTAAACTTCAGGCAATGAAAAAAAAGGAGCCAAAAACGAACTCTTAATCTTGAAAACTAAGAGCGCTGTGATTTAAAAAACAATATATTTTTTCCGCTTTGGCGCTCACTCCGAGACCCCTCAGGCATACGGGAGACAATTTTTATTATACCCCTTAGGCGTTTAAGGGTTAATTAGCATACACATGTACCATAGAAATTCTCTCATCTCAGTAAAAGAGAGAGAGAGAGAGAGAGAGAGAAAGAGAGAGAATATTCATGATCCTGAGAGGGCAACACACACTCCTCCTCCTGACACATTACTTGAAAAATTTGACAGTTGTTGGACCCCAGCCAACTCAGCTTGGCTACATGGAGTTCAAAGACAAGACACGGGGTAAAATGCATTTTCTTTCATTCTTACATAGTTAATTTTATTTATAAACTAAAATCTTGCTAATTCACTTTAGTATTTTCTTTAATGAATTTATATTATTGCTGTTTACATTAATATTGATATTTGAAATTTAGTAAATCATTTATCATCCAAAAAACATACATCTCTGTGAGAGAGATAGAGAGAGAGAGAGAAGAGAGAGACGAGAGAGAGAGAGAGAGAGAGATTATCGTAGTATTTGAAATACTTTCACATATGATTTTTGTAATTACAGTTATTATTATTATTATTATTATTATTATTATTATTATTATCATATGAAAATATTAATAAACATATTATACATACTTGTACCATAAAAATCTCTCTTCTCAGTAAAGAGAGAGAGAGAGAGAGAGAGAGAGAGAGAGAGAGAGAGAGAGAGAGAGAGAGAGAGAGAGAGAGAGAGACCTGGAGTTCGAAAGAAAGATGCTTGAAGACTGGGATTTCCTTCATTCTTACATAATTTTTAAGATTTATAAACTAAAATCTTACTAATTTACTGTAGTATTTTCTTTATTGAAGTGATTGCTCTTTACATTAATATTAATATATGAAAATTAGTAAATCATTTATCATACAAAAAGCATACATCCCTGTAAGAGAGAGAGAGAGAGAAGAGAGAGAGAGAGAGAGAGAGAGAGAGAGAGAGAGAGAAATTATTAGTTATTATGTGATATCTTTTAACCTTATTAAACTTAATAATACAATATTGATCAATATTAATATTTTAAAATTAGTAAATCATTTTTGTATCATAAAAATGTATTTAGTCATGAAAATAACATCAAAATAAACTAATTAGTGATTCTTTATCGTCTGAAAATCCCGCGAATAGGCGAATTCACTGCAAATAATGGGTAGATATGGTCCTGAGAAAAATCTGCGAATCCGGAGAACGCGAATAGGGGGGCCCACTGTACTCTGTTTATATGGAAAGGTTATTTCTCTAAAATAATATCACATACAAATTTTGTAATTAGTGTATATACCATATATACTCGCATATCATGTGACTTTTGAAGCCCTAATTTTGGAGCTAATTTTAAGGGGGTCGCATCTTGCATGAGATATAAAATTCGAGTATGTAATAATCATCATATATTAGTATCATATGATAAAATACAAACATAATAGATATGCTTTTTTTCCATAGAAATTTTAAAAAGTTTTGTTTTACTTCACTGCATCGAATAATATATGTATTTTCATATTACTATTTGTTTGTATTATAAAATGCAAACATAGCAATCAATTTTTTGTTTTGTTTTGGAAATCAGCTGAGGGCAATAGCGAAGGTTTGTTTTGCTGTGTTGAACTTAAAGTATGCTGTGTAGTGTAGGCTAGGCTACCCTATATATAAATATCATACAGATTACTCTAGTGTAGGCTACGCTAGTATAATATTCTTACAGTAAATTAACATGGGCCGATTTATGTCCAAATCGATTTATGACTGGTTGTTTGTAACCAATTGCGGTAGTAAGTCGACTACTACCTGTAATGTAAAAGTATATCAGTCCTATTCTCATAAAAGTATATCAGTCCTATTCTCATTAACGTAATTTGTAACATAACTATGGTAAGGAATAGGGTGGTGGGTTAGGTAGCTGCTGCGTGAATGTACACTACGCATGACTTAGCGGCAGTGGCTCTTTAATCGGAAATACCTCTGGGAATGAATTTCCTAGTACTAGCCTAAAGTGGCAACATTCCACCTAAACAGTATGGCACAGCAGTGAGATCCCAACTGAAGATTCTGCCAAAATCTGATGTACTGCTCATGCTCAAAAGTGGAAAACTCAAAACTTGAAACACTTGCCCACCTAAACTACATCTGATGCAATAAACAGGCCAGCATCAAAAGAAACAAACGAATACGTAATTCTTTACTCATCGAACAACCATTTTGCATATAAGCCATAAGCCACCTCACACACTCAATGCGACATGGTAGACTAAGCGGAAACAAAAAGCCAGCCTTTCACGAACAAATACCACTTAACACACACACTTTTGCTAATAAAATGCCACTTTCCATAAACACTTTCGCTAATAAAAAAAACGTTCTGATGCAATATTTTACACTGACTTACGTAGCACATTCGTGAAAATAAAATTCTGAGTCCTACCCAGTTTGGTTCATGACTTAGTAGATCTACATTAGATTCTCTAATTTGTTAGTCCACGTGCATAGAGGATTTGAAAGAAAGCAAGTTACAGTAGCTGTCTTTTCTGGGCTCAGCCCGTGTCGCTTCGTGAAATATCCTTTCAGTTCATATTTCTAAGGTAAATAATGCTAACATTACCAGAGAAAACTAAAAAGGGGATGTCAGATCATTCTGACTCGCTCACCCTAAATAAAAAGAGGGTGTCGGTACGGTACTGGGGCGAGTGAAACCACTACCACGGGCCTCTTGTCATTTAGATCTCTCCTCCACAAAGTCCCCTTGCTAGAGAGAGCTGGTACACAGCCCGCGCCAGCAACTACTACTACTTGCTCCTCCACGCCAACACCAGCGCCTCTAGCGGCCATCCCTTCCGTTAGCAGCATCCTGCACACATGTTTTTCTCTCACAGTGCTTTTGTGCTTCTGTTTTGGGATTTTTTTGTACTATGGAACTTCAAGCCATCGCTGCAGCTAAGTTAAGTACTGCCTAAGTGTTTCACGTAATTTTAGCCAGGTAGGACCCGTTTTACTGCTGTTTAGGTATTATTACGGTGCCTCCTGCGACATGGCTTCAGGCTCGCCATACTGGCTCGCCTCATGTGATTCATGTCTAGCTCCTTCGGTTTCCCATACAGTTGTAGCTATGTCTGCGCAGTATTTATGCTTATTTCTACATGTGGTGCAAGATGTGCTATTTGTATTTTACTTTTATGGGAATCCTATGCCTTTATGTCTTAGCTCAGTGTTCATGCATACATGTGCCTTTGTCTAGTTCTGTTAGGCATGTGGGGTCGTATGCCCCTCTCTCTCTTTTTTAGTCCTACCACCCTGGCCGTCGCCCTCCGTTTCTACGTATCGGCAGAGGCCAGCTCCCGAGTAGTTGGGCTTCCTACCTTCCAGGTAGATTAGCCTAGCTTCTCTAGGACATTGCTTTCCCTTTGTCTTATGATTCCCTTCCTTTCTGTTTTGATAACTGTGTTTTATTTATATCGCATGTAGGAGACGGTTTGTGCTAGCCTAGGCTATCTCAGTTCGCCTGGTCTATCTGTCCGCGTGGTCCTACCACGTTCGCGGTGGGCCAGACGATCGCCACGAGCCATCAGCTCAGTCCCCCTCCCTGCTTCCCTCTCCCCTACGCGGGTGGGAAGGCAGGTCGCGCTCGCTCACGGTTGCCACGGCAACCATCCGGGCTCTCCTCCCCTCCTCCTCTCTCCCCAGAGAGGATACGGGAGTCACGGGGGTGGTTCCTGAGTTTGGCTCTTCATACCGTTCTCACCCTGGGTTCCATGAGGGGGTCTCTTGTACGCTCGGGTTGGGTTGGCCACCTCGCTCGCTTGTACTCGGACTTCCTCGGGTCCCTCCTTAGCTCTCTCCTACCCCAGTCACCCCCCTGCCTACCCACCGCGCCAGTGGCGGGCTCAGCTGGCCCCCCCAGTTCTTCTAGAGGGTGACGGAGAGTAGCACCACTACATGCATCTATATATATATATATACGTTTATGTTCCTATTATTATCATTTGGTGTTATCATTATGTTTGTATATTCCGCTAAGCCAGTGGAGTGCCTGCTCACCAACCGGGTTCTCCTCCTGCCTGCGAAATTTTTATACGGCGGAGCTGCGCTCCACCTATCCTTGTTATGTCTTTTCTGGATTAACCCTCTCATGTTCCTCCGCCATCCTTGTACTCCTCACCCCGGCGTATAGACTGATGGCTAGTTTGGTGAAACTCCTTACTCCGGTGCCCCGTTAACTATCTGACTAGTATACCAGGCTTCACGGACATATCTCTACAGGAGAACAGGAGAGGGCTAATACCTAAATTTTTCACTCCGGCATATAGCGGAGTATTATATCTCTTAACGGGCTAGTCCTGTTAGTAACCGCCGATACTCATGTATCTGTTCAATTACAGGCTACCAACTGCCAGGAACCCGGCTGCAATGCCATATTGCAGGACCCCTGTGGCCACGAGGTCTGCCGGACTCACGCCCCCTGCGCCATCCGCCATGGTGACATGGTGGTATGGCATCACGAAGCCTGCTCCATATGCTACGATTTGGTGGATCAGTTTTCCTCCGGCGTAAGTATATACCGGAATACATTGCTTATAACTGATTATTCAAGCAGTCCTATAAGAGATATAAACGATATTTAGTTTTAGATAATTAATCGTATAACTTTGGGGCTCGTTGTAAGGATTACAATGACCCTCTCTTCCAGGCTACCGCCGTGAAAGACGCCGCGTCAGCAACCCTGAGGGTCTGGGTCGGCGGGTTCGGGAAGAACGTGTCTAAGGGGCAGCCATACATCCTGGACAAGAGTATGGCTGTCCGCCTCTTCCCGGGCGGGAAATCAACTGGTTACGTCGACCCGGCAGCGGCGGCCCCTTACGTCTCTGCCATTCAGCAGCAAGTGGCGCAAGCGCTGGCAGCCCAAGGCAATCCTGAGATCGCGGATGACGGGGCTACTTTGGACCTGAATTTAGAGCCAATGGCGGTAGGTGACTCAGGTAATTTGTCAGTTGAGGTAGGTTTGTTGGGGGCTCAAGGGCTTCCCTTGGGTCCTTCTGGATCTTCATCCCCTAATTATTCTTCTACTTCTTTCCAAGGCTTTTCGGAGAGTGAAATTTCGGTTAGGCTGAAATCCACTTCAGCTATCCCTAAGGTGAAAGGGAAGCGGGAGTTGAAGACCCTAGAGAAGATGTCGTCTAAGAAGGCCACGTCTTCCGCATCTCATATGTCTCCGTCTTACCACCCCGGAGCAGAAAAGTCGAAGTCCTATTCTACTTCGCATTCGAAAGGGTCCAGAAGCAAGTCCTCGAAGGATAAGGCCCGAGCTTCTACGGAGCCTGAGCCTTCAACTTCTACCGGGACACGTCCCAAGACTCCTATGGTTATCAAGGACCCTAGTCCCTTTGATACCGAGGCATTTACTGCAAATATAATGCAGCAAATGGGGAACTTGGTCGGAAACCTAGTTAACGACAAGTTCGAGGAGATGTTTTCGCACATCTCCACTTCGTTCGAGGAGTCAGGTCAGTCGATCCGAAGCATTTCGGAGAGACTGACAAACCAAGAGAATCTGAGGGCGGGCCTCAGGGAGAATCCCGCAGCAGTTCTCCCACAGTCCGGCATGGCGGTGCAACCCATGCCGGACTATGATTCCCTTCCTCCCTTCACGACGGAGGGTTTCATCATATGCTCCCTTTAAAGACGGCATGCTGATGTTGCCGGATTGCGGTACTCGAAGATTAGAAGACTTCGAGTTTCACCACGCCAACCTCCAACCACCATTTATTGGCTATGCCCGTCTGACAGAGGCTGCAATGAGAAGGGAGGATAGGATCCCGAAAGAAACGGTGATTTACAGCCGGGATCAAGCCCAAAGGGAGTGGCTCTGGAGCTTGGAAGATTGGGAGTGTGTGAACATCAAGCTTCAGGCTTTCAAAAGCCCCTTTACTATCTTTGTGGCAGAGGGAGAAACACCCATCCCCTTCACCACAAAGCTAGCAGAGTTGACTCTACAGGCCGCCATGAAAGACGAGCCTATGCCCCAACTTAGGGAGACGGAGCCAACATTACTTCTTCTTCCGGGAACCGAAGACCTTTGGACGGATCTCCCAGCTACTTTCACAGTAGGGAAGCTCAAGCCAGATTGTGCAATAGCACAATTTGTCGAGAGACTTCCTAGGCTTTCTGATAATCTCATCCAAGCAGAATTCGATGCTAGGACTAGGTTAGGGAGGACCTTAAATGCCCTAGTGATGCCGGAGGTTGCCGCGGTGACGTACGGGACGGAACCTCTATTTAAGCTTCTGGCCAAAGCACAGACACACACCATTCAGTGTGATCTGTACGACTTTGCCATAGCAAGACACAACTGCAGGAAACATGTACTGCAAGAGGTGACTATTCGTCATGAGCCCAATAAACTATTGCGTCTTTAATCTGGGGTGCTGACCTCTTTCCAGAGGCTGTAGTGAATGAGGTCCAGCACGAAGCAACAAGGCTTAACCAGAGCTTTAAGGTCCGCTGGGGCCTGTCAGCTAAGAGGAAGCCCGAACCTACTTCCTCAGCTTCAAAGAAGCTGAAAAAGCCTAGGAAGTTCCCACCTTTCCAGGCTGCTCGGCAACAACAGGTGGTACAAGCTGTGCCAGTGTCCCAGATGGTTCAACCTTCCACCTCTGAGAACCAGTCCCAGCCAATACTCCTACTGACCTCACAGAATCAGCCCTCTACCTCATACACAGTATCTCCGGCCTTCAACCCAGTCTTTGAAGGTCAGGCGTTCCAAGCCTTTAATAGGTTTGGAAGAGGAAGTAGGGCCAGAGGTAAATTTTGCCAAAGAGGTGGCGGAAGAGCACCTAGCAGAGGCAAGCACTTCTGGGGAGGACGTGGATCACGCCCTGCCCCAAGTCAGTGAGAACTCTCAGGTAGGAGGGAGACTGTTCCTCTATCGCCACAGATGGGGATTCAACAATTGGGCACAAAGTATTGTGTCCAAAGGACTGGGATGGAGTTGGAACAAAGGTCCCCCTCCATCCAAGACCTTCCTTCAAAAACCAACAAAGGAATTGATGGAGTATGCACAAGAACTCCTTCAGAAAGGGGTAGTATCAAGAGTCAAACATTTAAAGTTTCAAGGGCGCTTGTTCAGCGTGCCAAAGAAAGGCTCAACCAAACGAAGAATAATCTTAGACTTGTCTCGTCTAAACTTATTCATTCGTTGCGACAAGTTCAAAATGCTGACTATCTCGCAGGTGCGGACTTTACTTCCCTGTGGGGTCGTCACCACCTCTATCAATCTTACAGATGCATACTATCATATCCCAGTTGCAAGACACTTCCGCCCGTACCTAGGCTTCAGACTGGGAAACCAGGCATTCTCCTTCAAAGTGATGCCCTTCGGGTTGAATGTGGCCCCCAGGGTATTCACGAAGGTGGGAGAATTAGTAGTTCAACAACTAAGATCCCAGGGAATAATGGTAGGTAGCGTATCTGAACGATTGGCTCGTTTGGGCAACAACCGTCAAAGAATGCCACAAAGCTACGGTCAAAGTAATACAGTTTCTGGAACATCTGGGGTTCCAAATAAACAAGACCAAGTCCAGGCTAACGCCGGACTCCCGCTTTCAATGGCTCGGCATTCAATGGGACCTGAACTCCCACACTCTGTCAATTCCATTGGTCAAAAGGAAGGAAATAGCCAAAGCAACAAGTCAATTCCTCAAATGCAAACTAACATCAAGGAGAAACCAGGAAAGAATCCTAGGCTCTCTCCAGTTTGCATCAGTTACAGATGTTCTGCTGAAGGCAAAGCTGAAAGATATAAACCGGGTCTGGCGCTCAAGAGCAAACAACAAATCTCGAGACAAGTTGTCAGCCATCCCGCCGATTCTCCGCAAATGACTCCTCCCCTGGGCGGAGGTCAAGAACCTATCCAAGTCGATCCTTCTTCAATTTCCCCCTCCGGCGTTGGTTATCCACACGGACGCTTCTCTAAGCGGGTGGGGAGGATACTCCCAATTCAGGAAAGTACAAGTGACTTTGTCACCTCAGTTCCGCCAGCTTCACATGAATGTATTAGAAGCTAAGGCAGTATTCCTCACATTGAAGAGGCTTCTACCAGCCAAAAAATCCCACATCAAGCTGGTATTGGACAGTGCAGTAGTAGTACACTGCATCAACAGGGGAGGATCCAAATCAAGTCACTTGAACCACGTCATGATAGCCATTTTCTCACTAGCAGCCAAATACAAATGGCATCTATCCTCCACTCATCTGGCGGGAGTAAGGAACGTGATAGCAGACGCCCTGTCTCGCTCAGTTCCTCTAGAATCGGAGTGGTCTCTGGACAGGCACGCATTCCAGTGGATATGCCAAAAGGTCCCAGGCCTCCAGGTTGATCTTTTCGCATCACAATCGAACCACAAGCTCCTGTGCTATGTGGCCCCCAACCTGGACCCTCTGGCTTATGCCACAGACGCCATGTCCATAGATTGGAATCAGTGGAAGAAGATATACATCTTTCCTCCAGTGAATCTTCTGTTGAAAGTCCTGAACAAACTCAGGTCTTTCAAAGGGCAAGTTGCTCTAGTAGCCCCGGATTGGCCCAAGAGCAACTGGTTCCCTCTTCTGGAATTGGGTCTCCGGCCTCAACGGATTCCCAATCCCAAGCTATCTCAACCAGTACAAATGAGGACTGTGTTCGCTTCCTCAGGAATTCTCAAAACCCTAACTTTATGGACTTCATGAAGTTTGCAGCTAAAAGAGATGCAAATATTGACCCTCAAAATATCCTTTTCTTAGAACTGGATAAAAGAGAATCAACTTTACGTCAGTATGACGCAGCTGTTAAAAAGCTAGCAAGTTTCCTTAAGGAAACAGAATCTCGAACCATGACTACTAATCTGGCTATCTCCTTCTTCAGATCCTTATTTGAAAAAGGTTGAGCAGCTAGTACTATTACTACCAATAAGTCAGCTTTAAAGAAAATCGTCTAGTTTGGCTTCAAGATAGACTTAACAGACTCTTATTTTTCATCTATTCCTAAAGCTTGTGCTAGGCTCAGACCATCAGAGAGACCTAGCTCAATATCATGGTTCTTAAATGATGTTCTCAAGCTGGCTTCAGATACTGACAACGATTCATGTAGCTATATACCACTCCTAAGGAAAACATTATTTCTGCTAAGCCTGGCTTCAGGAGCCAGTAAATCTGAACTGTCGGCTCTCTCTAGAGACTCTGGCCATATCGAATTTCTTCCATCAGGAGAAGTTCTTCTATCCCCAGATTGTAGTTTTTTGGCCAAAAATGAGGATCCTTTAATGAGATGGGCTCGTTGGAAGATCCTCCTTCTTCCTCAAGACCCTTCTCTATGTCCATTGACGCCCTTACGAGCCTATATGTCCAGGACATCTTCTAGGTCCTCAGGTCCCTTATTCATAAGAGAGAAAGGTGGCATTATTTCCTTAAAAGGAATTAGGCAACATATCCTATACTTTATCAAACAAGCCAACCCTGATTCATTTCCCAAAGCCCACGACATCAGGGCAGTAGCCACCTCAATTAATTATTTCCAACACATGAATTTCAACGATCTATAGAAGTATACAGGCTGGAAGTCGCCGACAGTATTCAGACATCACTACCTGAAATCCTTAGAATTTCTTAAATTTTCGGCAGTGGCAGCGGGAAACACAGTTTCTCCTGACACTGCCTAAGTAGTTTTAGTCTTAGATCCAGATCTCCTTTCTACCTGCCTCACTAACATTTTTCCTGTGATCCTGCCACCAGGCTCTACCCTGTTTTGAGCCTTAGCTGCCAAAAGGCTATATCATGATGTTTTCCCTTATTTTTATGCTAGGGTTACTCACAACTGTATATAATGTATCATTCTAGTTTTAAATTATCGTAAGTTAGCATAAGTATACTGTTAAGTCCTATTACTTATTTTAAGGCTAACATAAGTTACTATAAGTTAGTTTAAGTATTTATACGATAACTTTGTAATGTTTACTCTATATTATACTCATCTTATGTTTTTTCGTGTTTTCTTATTACCTTATACTGTTACCTTTTCCCCAAGCTTGTGGCTAATTCTCTGGTACTATTTCACGAAGCGACACGGGCTGAGCCCAGAAAAGGGATTTTGACGAAGGAAAAATCTATTTCTGGGCAAGGGCCCGTGTCGCCCAGTGAAATATCCTTTCAGTTCATATTTCTAAGGTAAATAATGCCAACATTACCAGAGAAAACTAAAAAAGGGGGATGTCAGAGCATTCTGACTCGCTCACCATAAATAAAAAGAGGGTGTCGGTATGGTACTGGGGCGAGTGAAACCACTACCACGGACCTCTTGTCATTTAGACCTCTCCTCCACCAAAATCCCCCTGCTAGAGAGAGCTGGTACACAGCCCGCGCCAGCAACTACTACTACTTGCTCCTCCACGCCAACACCAGCGCCTCTAGTGGCCATCCTTGAAGTTAGAAGACCAAGCTTGGGCACAAGGGTGGGAGAGAAAACAGGGGGGGGATTTCACTGGGCGACACGGGCCCTTGCCCAGAAATAGATTTTTCCTTTGTCACAATCCCTTTTTTGACATTCAGAAGGCATTCAGCAGTACATGTAGGTATGTGATATTAAAAACATATTAATAACATACCTGGCCATCTTAAATCTATTTGAAAATGGAGTTTCACAAGGAAGCATCCTTAGTGGTACTCTGTTTACATCAGGTTAGCTATTTTACTGGGCACAAGTCTCTTCATGGTTACTAATGGATGAAACTCCCCCTCCTTTCATGGCAAGGGGAGAGGAGGATAGAAATAAAACAAACCTATTGGTTAATTTTTTACTTTTATTGTCTTTGACATGTTACTTTAA
Organism: Macrobrachium nipponense; assembly: GCF_015104395.2. NCBI lineage: Eukaryota > Metazoa > Arthropoda > Malacostraca > Decapoda > Palaemonidae > Macrobrachium > Macrobrachium nipponense. The sequence continues at coordinate 59,049,848 of NC_061088.1, forward strand.
GGTTTTTGCATCCTGATTAAGTTATTGCTTCACAAACCCATTACATACTTAATGGTGTAAAGTCTAGCAGCTGCAGCATCCTATGTGTGCATCAAGCTAGAGATGTGGGGTTATCCATCCTTTGCAGACCAGGAATACAGTAGACCCTCCGTATTCACAGGGGATGGGTACCAGACCTTCAGCAAATAGCTAAAATCCACGAATACTTAAAAACCCCTAAAAAAATCCTTAAAACAGCCTCTTTTGATAGTTAAAACACAAAAAGCCTCTAAAAATGTTTATACCTTTGTTTTTAAATAATTTTATTACAAAAAGTGCATTTATTCATGAATTGATATGACAATACAGTAATTTTTTAATATTTGTCAGTGAAAAATCCTGCGAATAGTCTAATATTCTGTGAATAATCGGTCTATACTGCCATCAGTGAAATCCGCGAATAGGCCAGTCCACGAATCGTGTCTGTGAATAGCGATGGTTGACTATATGATATTTTTAGTTTTGGAGGAACCTATCAGTTGGTTCAGAGACTACCCAGATAGCAGGTAAGTATTCTGTGTAAAGAATGAAGGTTTGGATTCGTGTAGGCACAGATATCGGATATTTTGTATTCTATATAAAGAATGAAGGTTTGTATTTGTGTAGGCACAAATATCGGATTTTAAAATTATTTGAATTTTTCCTAACAAACCTGATGTTCTTTACTGGGCAGGAAGGCAGAGTGGAGTGTAGACTGACAGGTGTATGTGGGTTCCTCCTACATGTTGATAGTGAACTATGTTTTCAGTTAGTTTGAATGGCTGTATCCAGCTCTTGCTCAAAGTTAAATCTGTGTAGAAATTTAGGTTCGTGTGTTAGGAAAAATACTTTTAGAATTTAATAAATCATATTTAGTAAAATGCTCTCTCACAGTTGATACTCATAAGGATGTGTGATTAGTGATACATGTAAAAAAGTTAAGCAAGGATAATTCTTTATATGTCATAAAGTACATAGATTTTTTGTATATTTCAAGGAGTTGTTTGAATGCACCACCCAGCGAGGAATCCTAACCCAAGCCAGATTAGCAGATGGAGAGGCTCATGATCGTTATATACACTGTTTGATGATGTCTGTCATGCCACTGCAAAGTCTGATAAACAATGAGCTTTATGTACTGGATGACAAATTGAGAACCTCATCTGCATCTGCTGCTCAGGTGGTTCACTGGCTGACTCTGAAATACAATGGTTAGTTTGTGCAGTCCATTGTCGTAACAGCGATTTAGATTTAGAAATACTGATTTTTTGTGCAAAATGGCACTTGTTTTTTATCGAGTATGGAGGGTAAGTTAATTATGCTTATTAAATTCTATACATAGCAAATTTGGAATGTTTAGGTTCTTTGAGACAGGTATAAGACTGGCAAGGTGCATGACTGGTAGTTTATTTAATCTGAAACTTAAAATTTATTGGTGAATGCACTATGTAATCAGCTGATTTGTAATAAATACTGACCCTCATCCCATCTTAATAACCAGACTGGCATCATTTATATACTGGGCTTAGCAGTTTATGGAGAAGGGCATATCTTTACCATGATAATAATAAAGTTCAAAGTACTATGCAAGTGCAGTGACTCAATTAAACTACACAAGATTTTTATGCAAGTTACTTAGTAGCAAGTAGTTCCACTTTTGCCAAAGACAATGGTAATTGTACAGTAACTTGAAAACCAAGTACAATGCAATGAAATGCCTGGTGGGCCAAGTTGAAATCATACATTTTTCATTTTTATTAATTTTATTGTTTATCCCTTATTTAGATATACTAATGGAAAACAGTGATTCTTACATGGATAAAGTACATACTTCTGTTAATATTTATTTTTCCAGATAACTGTAATTCTGAGCCCCACTCCGCTGAAAATGCTGTTGTGTTCAGATCACATTAAAGATACCATAGCCAATTGAGTTTAGCAGAATTTCATATGGGTTTTCACCATGATTTCTTAAGAGGAAATTATATAAAAATTATGCTTATTCCAAAGGGTAGTATGAGTACTTATTGCATTAGTTAAAGATCTCTCCCACTGATGCTCTCAAAGTTTGCTGAAAAATTTATCTTTAATGTCTGAGTAATGCTATACATCTTTCCCGCTGTTATCCTTACATTAAGGGTTGGTTGCTTGATGCGCTTTCTCCACTGCCTTCTATCAAAAGCATCATCCTCCACCAAACCTCTTCTCTCCATATCTTCCTTCACTTTATCTCACCATCTAATTCTCTGTCTCTTTGTTCTTCCTCTTAACAGGTTCCTCCCAAGCCCTCTTCACTCCCTCCTCATCATCCATCCTCACCACAGGCCCAAACCATCTCAATCCTTACTCTCTTATTAGCTCTGTAATCTCTACTAAGCCTGCCCTTCTTATTTCATCTTTTTCCAATATCTCAGCAGCAATTTCCCATAATCCACCTCAGCATTCTCATCTCTGTTCTCTCAAGCTTTACTTATTCTTGTCTTCTTAGAGCCCATGTTTCTGCTCCATGCATTAACACTGGTCTTATCACTGTGTTATATATCTTGACTTTTAGCTTGATTGGCATTTTCTTATCACATACCACTCCAGCTACCTCTTTCCACTTCCCCCATGCAGCTTTTATCCTACTGTCAACTTCAGCCTCACATCCTCCCTTTTGGCTTGAAGTATATCCTAAGTATTTAAACTTTTCTGCCTGTTTTATAATCGAGCCTCTTCTTTCTTGTATTACTATTCTGTCTCTACCTTCCCTACTGCTCAGCAAAACCTGTTTTATTTACATTCACCTTTAAGCCACCCCTGTCTAAAGATTCCTGCCACTCTCCAACCCTTCTTTGTAGGTCCTCCTTGTTTTTAGCAGTAATCACCAGATCATCGGCATACAACAATTCCCACAGCTCTTCATTCCTGATCACTTCACTCAACACATCCATGACCAGCACAAACAAAAATGGGCTTAATGCTGTCCCCTGATGTAATCCAACACTGACTTCAGAGTTTTCTGTTTCCCCAACTCGTTTTATCACTTTTGTGTGTGCTCTTTTATATATCATCTTGACCAGCCTAACCAACTTTTTTTGGACTTTCCTTTTACTTGAACACCAAAACATCACTTCTCTTGGGATTCTATCGTATGCTTTCTCTAGGTCTATGAATGCTCAATAGAGCTGCTGGTTTCCCTCTAACCTCTTCCTGTAGCTGCCTTAATATGAAGATGGCATCCACCATCCCTCTTCCTCTCATGAATCCATACTGCTGTTTCCCGATCTTTACAATCTCTCTTAATATCTCATCCATTACTCTCTCTAAAACTTTCAATCCATGCTCTTTTAGTTTAATTCCCCTGTATTTACCACAATCCATGACATCTCTCTTCAGCATGTATATACAGGCAGTCTCTTATTTACGATGGGGGTTCCGTTTTTGAGATTTATCGTAAGCCGAAAATCGGTGTAAATCTGAAAAATTGTTGAAAACCATAAAAAATCCTAAGAAAACTTACTTTGATTGGTTTTGGTGTATGCTGAAAACTATGTTAATTGCATTTTTATTGTTTTTCATAAAAACCCCTTCAAATATTGTTTAATGTACATACGCTTGTAAGTTTGATATTTAAAGAACAATTTTATGGCCTAAATTTTGGGACTGAAAATTACATGTGGTATAGGCCAGTTTTAGAAATGTGCTAGAGTTTGACACTAGGCTAAGCCTTGGCTTTGGATTTCCCAACAACACACAATACAAATGTTGTTTTACTTATTTGAGAAAATTTTATTATGTTGTTTTTATATTGGAAAAGTGCAAACTTTAGGGACTAGGCTAAGCCTACCACATTCTTTGGATTTCCTAACAACAAAGGCAACAAAGCAGCATTTGTTTCCACAGAAGGCAACAAACTTTTATTTTTGTAAAATAACCATAGCAAACATAAATGTTGTTTTACTTATCTAAGAATCTATCATTATTGTTATGTGGTTTTTAATTTACGGCTGGTCTAGGCTTTAATAAGTGCAGCCTACCTTCATTTCCAGAATGTAAACAAAGTATACGTATCTATTAGCCACCGCCATTTGTATTTCATCAGCTGATAACTTCTTCATTTACGATTCACAAAGAATCTTGTATTTTTTTTATTCTATTGGTGAAAGGATGCTGTAAATTGAAAAAACTTAGTCATGCAATACATTTAATGAAAAAAAAAACATTTGTGAATTAAATATCATAAAATTTAAAATTAATCAAAGACTGCTCTCATCGAAAGCAACTATTTTCTAGAGTTCTACTGTTATAATGTCATATGTTTTATTATAGCTGTCGGTATCTCCATTAAGTAAAGATAGAATAAAGAATAGAAATGAATGGTTAGTATACTGTTTGGTAGTTTCAGTAGTTGAAGAGAGATAATGAAAATTTATGATTACGTACTATATTGTGTGCTAGGTAAAAGTGGTTGCTTGGTAATCGTTCGCTACTTGGTAGTGTTGACGAAACCATGCACAAAAACAAAAGGATGGAAGCTATTTTGTTTGTTTGTTATAGTTAATGGTTAATTAATAATTATTTGAAATGAGTACATACTGATTATTTATACATTTTATTGGCATATTCTAAGCTTTTAGCTTCTTAGGTTTAGATATCAGAATCTGAGACTAGGCTACAGTAGCAACTGCTAACATAGGCTAAACTTACTGCCAGAATCAAAACTCAATATTATAAGGTATATATGCTAAAGTCGTAATATGTATATGCAGTAAAAAAAGGATTTTGACGAAGGAAAAACCTATTTTTGGGCAAGGGCCCGTGTCGCCCAGTGAAATATCCCTTCAGTTCATATTTCTAAGGTAAATAATGCTAACATTACCAGAGAAAACTAAAAAAGGGGGATGTCAGAGTATCCTGACTCGCTCACCCTAAATAAAAAGAGGGTGTCGGTACGGTACTGGGGCGAGTGAAACCACTACCACGGACCTCTTGTCATTTAGACCTCTCCTCCACCAAAATCCCCCTGCTAGAGAGAGCTGGTACACAGCCCGCGCCAGCAACTACTACTACTTGCTCCTCCACGCCAACACCAGCGCCTCTAGTGGCCATCCTTGAAGTTAGAAGACCAAGCTTGGGCACAAGGGTGGGAGAGAAAACAGGGGGGGGGGATTTCACTGGGCGACACGGGCCCTTGCCCAGAAATAGATTTTTCCTTCGTCAAAATCCCTTTTCTGGGCTCAGCCCGTGTCGCTTCGTGAAATAGTACCAGAGAATTAGCCACAAGCTTGGGGAAAAGGTAACAGTAAGAGGTAATAAGAAAACACGAAAAGACATAAGATGAGTATAATCTAGAATAAATGTTACAAAGTTATCATATAAATACTTAAACTAATTTATAGTAACTTATGTTAGCCTTAAAATAAGTAATAGGACTTAACAGTATACTTATGCTACCTTACGATAATTTAAAACTAGAATGATACATTATACACAGTTGTGAGTAACCCTAGCATAAAAATAAGGGAAAACATCATGATATAGCCTTTTGGCAGCTAAGGCTCAAAACAGGATCACAGGAAAAATGTTAGTGAGGCAGGTAGAAAGGATATCTGGATATATGACTAAAACTACTTAGGCAGTGTCAGGAGAAACTGTGTTTCCCGCTGCCACTGCCGGAAATTGAAGAGATTTTAAGGATTTCAGGTAGTGACGTCTGAATACTGTCGGCGACTTCCAGCCTGTATACTTCTTTAGATCATCGAAATTCATGTGTTGGAAATAATTAATTTAGGTGGCTACTGCCCTGATGTCGTGGGCTTTAGGGAATGAATCAGGGTTGGCTTGTTTGATAAAGTATAGGATTTGTTGCCTAATTTAGGAAATAGTGCCACCTTTCTCTCTTATGAATAAGGGACCTGAGGACCTAGAAGATGTCCTGGACATATAGGCTCGTAAGGTCGTCAATGGACGTAGAGAAGGGTCTTGAGGAAGAGGGAGGATCTTCCAACGAGCCCATCTCATTAAGGGATCCTCATTTTTGGCCAAAAAACTACGATCTGGGGATAGAAGAACTTCTCCTGAAGGGAGAAATTCGATATGGCCAGAGTCTCTGGAGAGAGCCGACAGTTCAGATATCCTGGCTCCTGAAGCCAGGCTTAGCAGAAATAATGTTTTCCTTAGGAGTGGTATATAGTTACATGAATCGTTGTCAGTATCTGAAGCCAGCTTGAGAACATCATTTAAGAACCATGAGATTGAGCTAGGTCTCTCTGATGGTCTGAGACTAGCACAAGCTTTAGGAATAGACGAAAAATAAGAGTCCATTAAGTATATCTTAAAGCCAGACTGGAAGATTTTCTTTAAAGCTGACTTATTGGTAGTAATAGTACTAGCTGCTAGACCTTTTTCAAATAAGGATCTGAAGAAGGAGATAGCCAGATTAGTAGTTATGGTTCGAGAATCTGTTTCCTTCAGGAAATTTGCTAGCTTTTTAACTGCTGCGTCATACTGATGCAAAGTTGATTCTCTTTTATCCGATTCTAAGAAAAGGTTATTTTGAGGATCAATATTTGCATCTCTTTTAGCTGCGAACTTCATGAAGTCCATAAAGTTAGGGTTTTGAGAATTCCTGAGGAAGCGAACACAGTCCTCATTTTTACTGATTGAGATAGCTTGGGATTGGGAATCTGTTGAGGCCGGAGACCCAATTCCAGAAGAAGGGGGAACCAGTTGCTCTTGGGCCAGTCCGGGGCTACTAGAGCAACTTGTCCTCTGAAAGACCTTAGCTTGTTCAGGACTTTCAATAGTAGATTCACTGGAGGAAAGATGTATATCTTCTTCCACTGATTCCAATCTATGGACATGGCGTCTGTGGCATAAGTCAGAGGGTCCAGGTTGGGGGCCACATAGCATGGGAGCTTGTGGTTCGATTGTGATGCGAAAAGATCAACCTGGAGGCCTGGGATCTTTTGGCATATCCACTGGAATGAGCGCCTGTCCAGAGACCACTCCGATTCTAGAGGAACTGAGCGAGACAGGGCGTCTGCTATCACATTCCTTACTCTCGCCAGATGAGTGGAAGATAGGTGCCATTTGTACTTGGCTGCTAGTGAGAAAATGGCTATCATGACATGGTTCACATGACTTGATTTGGATCCTCCCCTGTTGATGCAGTGTACTACTACTGCACTGTCTAATACCAGCTTGATGTGGGATTTTTTGGCTGGTAGAAGCCTCTTCAATGTGAGGAATACTGCCATAGCTTCTAATACATTCATGTGAAGCTGGCGGAACTGAGGTGACCAAGTCCCTTGTACTTTCCTGAATTGGGAGTATCCTCCCCACCCGCTTAGAGAAGCGTCCGTGTGGATAACCAACGCCGGAGGGGGAAATTGAAGAGGGACTGACTTGGACAGGTTCTTGACCTCCGCCCAGGGGCGGAGTCGTTTGCGGAGAATCGGCGGGATGGCTGACAACTTGTCCCGAGATTTGTTGTTTGCTCTTGAGCGCCAGACCCGGTTTATATCTTTCAGCTTTGCTTTTAGCAGAACATCTGTAACTGACGCAAACTGGAGAGAGCCTAGGATTCTTTCCTGGTTTCTCCTTGATTTTAGTTTGCACTTGAGGAATTGCCTTGTTGCTTTGGCTATTTCCTTCCTTTTGCCCAACGGAATTGACAGTGTGTGGGAGTTCAGGTCCCATTGGAAGCGAGATTCCGGCGTTAGCCTGGACTTGGTCTTGTTTATTTGGAACCCCAGATGTTCCAGAAACTGTATTACTTCCTTCGTGGCTTTGTGGCATTCTTCGACGGTTGTTGCCCAAACGAGCCAATCGTCCAGATACGCTACCTACCATTATCCCCTGGGATCTTAGTTGTTGAACTACTGATTCCGCTATCTATGTGAAGACCCTGGGGGCCACGTTCAACCTGAAGGGCATCAGAATGCCTGGTTTCCCAGTCTGAAGCCTAGGTACGGGCGGAAGTGTCTTGCAACTGGGATATGATAGTATGCGTCTGTAAGATCGATAGAGGTGGTGACGGCCCCACGGGGAAGTAAGGTCCGCATCTGCGAGATAGTCAGCATTTTGAACTTGTCGCAACGAATGAATAAGTTTAGACGAGACAAGTCTAAGATTATTCTTCGTTTGGTTGAGCCTTTCTTTGGCACGCTGAACAAGCGCCCTTGAAACTTTAAATGTTTGACTCTTGATACTACCCCTTTCTGAAGGAGTTCTTGTGCATACTCTGTCAATTCCTTTGTTGGTTTTTGAAGGAAGGTCTTGGATGGAGGGGGACCTTTGTTCCAACTCCATCCTAGTCCTTTGGACACAATACTTTGTGCCCAATTGCTGAATCCCCATCTGTGACGATAGAGAAACAGTCTCCCTCCTACCTGAGGGTTCTCACTGACTTGGGGCAGGGCGTGATCCACGTCCTCCCCAGAAGTGTTTGCCTCTGCTAGGTGCTCTTCCGCCACCTCTTTGGCGAAATTTACCTCTGGCCCTGCTTCCTCTTCCAAACCTATTAAAGGCTTGGAGCGCCTGACCTTCAAAGACTGGATTGAAGGCCAGAGATACTGCGTACGAGGTCGAAGGCTGATTCTGAGAGGTCAGTAGTAGTATTGGCTGGGACTGGTTCTTAGAAGTGGAAGGTTGAACCACCTGGGACATTGGCACAGCTTGTACCACCTGTTGTTGCTGAGCAGCCTGGAAAGGTGGGAACTTCCTAGGCTTTTTCAGCTTCTTTGAAGCTGAGGAAGTAAGTTCGGGCTTCCTCTTAGATGACAGGCCCCAGCGGACCTTAAGGCTCTGGTTAAGCCTTGTTGCTTTGTGCTGGACCTTGTTCACTACAGCCTCTGGAAAGAGGTCAGCGCCCCAGATTGAAGACGCAATAGTTTATTTGGCTCATGACGGATCGTCGCCTCTTGCAGTACATGTTTCCTGCAGTTTCGTCTTGCCATAACAAAGTCGTACAGATCACACTGAACGGTGTGTGTCTGTGCTTTGGCCAGAAGTTTAAATAGAGGTTCCGTCCCGTACGTCACCGCGGCAACCTCCGTCATCACTAGGGCATTCAAGGTCCTTCCTAACCTAGTCCTAACATCAAATTCTGCTTGGATAAGGTTATCCGAAAGCTTAGGAAGTCTCTCGCCAAATTGTGCTTTTGTACAATCTGGTTTGAGCTTCCCTACTGTGAAAGTAGCCGGGAGATCTGCCCAAAGGTCTTCGGTCCCTGGAAGGAGAAGTGATATTGGCTCCGTCTCCCTAAGTTGGGGCATAGGCTCGTCTTTCATGGCGGCCTGTAGAGTCAACTCTGCTAGCTTTGTGGTGAAGGGGATGGGTGTTTCTTCCTCTGCCACAAAGATAGTAAAGGGGCTTTTGAAAGCCTGAAGTTTGGTGTTTACGCAGTCCCAATCTTCTAAGCTCCTGATCCACTCCCTTTGAGCTTGATCCCGGCTATAAATTACCGTTTCTTTTGGGATCCTATCCTCCCTTCTCATTGCCGTCTCTGTCAGATGGGTATAGCCCATAAATGGTGGTTGAAGGTTGGCGGGGTGAAACTCGAAGTCTTCAATTCTTCGAGTACCACAATCCGGCAAGGTCAACATGCCGTCTTTAAAGGGGGCATATGCTGCAACCCTCCATGGATTATTCGCCATGAAGGGAGGAAGGGAATCATAGTCTGGTATGGGTTGCGCTACCATACCTGACTGTGGGAGAACTGCTGCGGGATTCTCCCTGAGGCCCGCCATCAAATTCTCTTGATTTGTCAGTCTCTCCGAAATACTGCGGATCGACTGACCAGACTCCTCGAACGAGGTGGAGATGTGCGAAATCATCTGTTCGAACTTGTCGTTAACTAGATTTCCGACAAGTTCCCCATTTGCTGCATTATATTTGCAGTAAATGCCTCGGTATCAAAGGGACTAGGGTCCCTGATAGCCATGGGAGTCTTAGGACGTGTTCCGGTGGACGTTGAAGGGGCTCCGTAGAAGCACGGGCCTTATCCTCCGAGGACTTGCCTCTGGACCCTTTAGAATGTGAAGTCGAAGAGGACTTCAATTTCTCTGCTCCGGGGTGGTGAGCCAGAGACTTATGAGATGTGGAAGACGTGGTCTTCTTAGACGACGTCTTCTCTAGGGTCTTCAACTCACGCTTCCCTATCACTTTAGGGATAGCTGAAGTGGATTTCGACCTGACCGGAACATCACTCTCCGAAAAGCCTTGGAAAGAAGTAGAAGAGTAATTAGGAGAAGAAGATCCAGACGGACCCAAGGGAAGCCCTTGAGCCCCCAACAAACCTACCTGAACTAACAAGTTATCTGGTTCACCTACCGCCATTGGCTCTAAATTCAGGTCCAGTGTAGCCACTTCTTCAACGATCTCCGGGTTGCCTTGGGCCGCCAGCGCCTGCGCCACTTGCTGCTGAATGGCGGCGATGCAAGGAGCCGCCGTTGCCGGGTCGACATATCCAGTTGATTTCCCGCCTGGGAAGAGGCGGACAGCCATACTCTTGTCCAGGATGTATGGACACGTTCTTCCCAAACCCGCCGACCCAGGCCCTCAGAGTAGCTGATGCAGCGTTTTCATACAATCAACTTACCTGTCAGATATATACATAGCTAAGACTCCGTCATCCCCGACAGAAATTCAAATTTCGCGCCACTCGCTACAGGTAGGTCAGGTGATCTACTGGCCTGCCCTGGGCGGCAGGACTAGGAACCATTCCCGTTTTCTATCATATTTTCACTGTCGCCTGTGGTATCAACATTGTTGTTACTACCTCCTGACTTAGATTCTTATTTCAACCTTTTGATCATCGTTTCTCGGCTTTTTGGTGACGTATCTGGATCATGGTTTTTGGCATTCGCTACTGTGGACTGAATTTGGACTTGCTTTTTGATTTTTCTCAGTATGTCTGACTCAAATGTGAGTGTGAGAATGTGTGTGAATGTAGGCTGCAGGGTGAGGATACTGAAGGCTTCGGTTGATCCTCACACTGTATGTCGTAAATGTAGGGGGTTTGAATGTTCTTCTACTAATACCTGTCATGAATGTGAGGGGTTGAATGCAGAAGAATGGAAGACTCTAACTTCTTATTTGAGGAAGTTAGAGAGGGATAGAGTTAGACGTTTGAAGAGTGTGAGTACAAGGCCTATTGAGCCTTTTATTGACCCTATCTCTAACCTTAATGATTTTGATTCTCCCTCTGTGTCGAATCATTCACAAGCTTTACTTTCAGAATTTGCCTCTGAAATCGCCGATCTGAAGGCTACTATCTCTAAGATGAAGTCCAAAATGGCGGTTTTACAAGGTAAGGATAAGGATAGTGAAAGTGAGGGGTTTAGTGAAGTGAGTGCTCCTAGTGTTGTGGAGGGGGCGTTTGATCGTCTCTGCGACGCTCCCAGGCCTAGACCGCTTCCAAGCTCCCATGCCCAGAGGAGAAGGAAAGTCGAAAGCCTTAAGGAGGTCGTGGGGAATCCCCAACGGTCAGACGTCTCTTCAGCAGGCTCTGTTTCGCTTCAGGCTGCTCAGGACCGCGGTAGAAAAAGCGTCCTGCGAGAGTGTTTCTCTTCCTCTCCCTCTCCTTCACCTAAACGAGGGTGGAAGGATTCGGACCTTTCCAGGCCACTGAAAAGGCATTATAGAGAACCTGATTTCAATTCAAGCCTGGAGCGCTTCTCAGATGAAGCTCCCTCTTCAGTCAAAAAGGCGAAGGTTGCGTCAACGTCTCCCTACATGGACATAGCGGATTTCTCGCCTTCGAATTCTCCTTCTCCTCCCATTGAAGAAGACGTGGGAGAAGCTTCAAGGAAAATTCTTCTTGCTGTCCAAGAACAGCTAGCCTCATTGGTGGGAGTTTTGGCTAGAGATCCTCCTCGTAAGAAGGACGTTTCTCTTCCGATCAAGTCTCGTCCTTGCTCTCCTGCCAAACGCGAGGCGTCTTTCAGACATGAAGCTTCGTCTTCCAAACATGTTGAAGAAGTTTTTCTGTCTAGATCGAGATCGAGAGAGATATATACCAGACACGAAGTGCAAGACATGACGCCAGCTAGACGTGAGGCGTCTTCCAAGCGCGAGGCGTCATACAGAGGCATGGAATCAGCCAGACGCGAGTCTCCAGCCAGGACTCATTCCAGACGTGAAGCATCATCTAAGCGCGAGGCGCCAGCCAGGACGCCAGTTGAGTGCGAGACGTCTTCCAGGCGCGAGGCGTCATCCAGACGTGAGGAGTCAGCCAAGCGCGAGGCGTCGGCCAGGACGCTCGGCGGACGAGAGGCGTCATCCAAGCGCGAGGCGTCATCCTTTTATGAGGAGACGCCTAAGCTTGTGGCGCCAGCCAAGCGGGAAGCTTCTCACAAAGCTCAAACTTTGAAGAGGAGAGATTTTCACTCCCTTAGTCCCTCTCCTATCAGGAGTTTGTCTCCCCCAGAGGAAAGACGTCCTGATTTTTCGACGGAGTCTCCTCTAGACCCCGAGTTGGAGGAGAACTCAGAAGACGAGAATCGTGGAAGAGAAGGACTGTCAAGCTACAAAGTCTTGACAGCCCTGCTTCTTGAAGAATATGGAGACGCTTTAACCCCTGCCGCTCCTCCTTCTCCGCGCGCTCTGTTTTCGAGCGCAAAGGCGAAGAAGTCTTTGTCTTTTTTGAGAATGAAACCCACCATTTCTATGAAAAGGGCTCTTCAGTCTTTGAATTCGTGGATGGATTCGAAGAAGGAGCTGGTCAGGACGGTCTTCTGCATGCCCCCAGCGAGACTCGCTGGAAAACGGGGCATTTGGTATCAGACGGGAGAGAATATGGGCCTTTCTCTTCCGTCTTCGGCTGAAGCGGACTTTTCGACGTTAGTCGATACATCGAGAAGACAAGGATTGAACTCTGCCCGTGTGACTTGGGGCATTTCAGAACTGGATCATCTCCTCAAGGGACTCTTCCATGTATTGGAAGTTTTCAACTTCTTAGATTAGTCCCTTTGGGGTGATGTCCAAGAAGGCCCATGATTCAGAAGGACTCGACCCAGAAGTTCTCCTTTGTATACTGTCGTGTATCGACAAGGCGGTACAAGATGGCTCTTTAGAAATCTCCTCTTTATTTGGAGTGGGACTTCTTAAGAAGAGGACAGTCTTCAGTGCTTTTTTGACTAAAGCGGTCTCCCACTCTCAAAGAGCAGCACTGTTGTACTCTCCCTTATCAGACTTTTTGTTTCCTTCTCAGTTAGTGAAAGACATTTCCCGATCATTAACTGAGAAGGCGACTCAAGATCTTCTTACCCAGTCATCAAGGAAGAAGAGACCTGCGACTGCGGTGGAAAAGAAAGGACCGAGTACGTCGGTTCAGCCCTTTCGAGGAGGCCCTACCTCTAGAGCACCCTCAAGAAGGAAGGCTTCTGAGAAGAGAGGTAGGTCTGCCTTCCGTCCCTTTAAAAAGGGTAAATGATGCTTCTCTCCTCCAAACACCAGTAGGTGCCAGACTCTTAGAATTTGCGAAAGCCTGGGCACGTATAGGCACGGACGCCTCATCTTTGTCCATGATAAGGAAAGGATACCGTATACCTTTCCACGACAGTCCTCCCCTAACGTCAACTCCGCGGGAACTGTCAGCCAAATACAGGGATCCTGTACTGAGGGATACTCTTCGACTAATGGTGGATCAGATGTGGGACAAGAGAGCGATAGAACTAGTACTGGATCAAAACTCCCCGGGGTTTTACAATCGCCTTTTTCTCGTTGCAAAGGCCTCGGGGGGCTGGAGACCAGTACTGGACGTCAGTGCTCTGAACAAATTTGTTCAGAAGGAGAAGTTCTCCATGGAGACTTCGGCCTCAGTCCTTTCAGCTTTACGCCAAGGAGATTGGATGGTGTCTCTGGATCTCCAGGACGCCTATTTCCACATACTGATTCACCCTTCGTCGAAGAAGTACCTCCGTTTTATGGCGGAGGGAAGGATCTTTCAGTTCAGGGCCTTGTGTTTCGGCCTGTCCACAGCTCCTCAGGTCTTCACAAGCCTGATGAAGAATGTGGCAAGGTTTCTTCACCTAAAAAGGGTGAATATCTCTCTGTATCTGGACGACTGGCTCATCAGGGGCCAGATCAGAGAAGACAGTGTTGGAGGACCTTATTCTGACCATGAACTTGATCAAGTCGTTGGGATTACTCGTGAACCTCGAGAAGTCGCAGCTGACCCCCAGACAGAACTTAGTCTATCTGGGGATTCAGATGGATTCTCGGGGTTTTCAAGTATTTCCTTCGCAAGAGAGACTCGCGAGAGGCTTGGAGAAAGTCTCTCTCTTCTTAAGGAAAGAACGGACGTCGGCGAGGGAATGGTTAAGCCTTCTGGGAACCCTTTTCTCGCTCGAACAGTTCTTTCCTCTAGGAAGACTGTATATTCGTCCACTTCAATTCTTTCTCAAGAGATCTTGGAGTTGGAAGACAGGAAATCTAGCAGACGCCTTTCCCATTCCAGTGGAGATAAAGCCGCACTTGGAATGGTAGTTGTCCCCATTGAAGGAGAACAAGGGAATCTGAAAGGCGAAGGTTCAGAACCAAACCTAGTGTTATACTCCGACGCGTCGGAGAAAGGTTGGGGGAGCAACTTTAGGCCCAAGAGAGGTGTCAGGCATCTGGGAAGCAGCGCAGGTGTCCTGGCACATAAACTGCAAGGAACTCTTTGCCGTACATCTGGCTCTAAAGAGACTAGAATCTTTGGTATTGAACCAAGTTGTTCAAGTAAATATGGACAATACCACAGCGTTGGCCTACATTCGGAAACAAGGAGGGACCCACTCCTTGTTCCTTTACGAACTGGCAAGAGACCTACTGCTTTGGACTTCCCAGAGGAATATCTCCCTGCTTACGAGATTTATTCAGGGAGTAAGAAATGTAAGGGCGGACAGGCTCAGCAGGAGGAACCAGGTCCTTCACACAGAGTGGACCCTCCACTCAGAAGTGTGTCAGAGTCTCTGGTCTCTTTGGGGGACTCCCCATGTGGATCTCTTCGCCACATTCCTTTCCAAAAGACTGGAGGTATTTTGTTCGGTGGTAGAAGATCCCAGAGCTCTGATGGTAGACGCCTTCCTACTAGACTGGTCTCACGTAGACGTCTACGCTTTTCCTCCGTTCAAGATCCTGGGACTAGTTCTGAAGAAATTTGTGGCTTCAGAAGGAACACGGATGACCTGATAGCCCCTTTTGGCCAGCACAAGACTGGTTCACAGAGGTGGTGGAGTGGACAGTAGATTTTCCCAGATCCCTCCCAAGAAGGACGGATCTTCTCAAACAACCACACTTCCAGATGTATCATCAAAACCTCCCCGCTCTCGCTCTGACTGCCTTTCGACTATCGAAAGACTTGTCAGAACGAGAGGGTTTTCTCGCAAAGATGCAAGCGCGATTGCGAGAGCCCGCAGAGCTTCCACTAGACGAGTATATCAGTCTAAGTGGGAAGTCTTTAGAAGGTGGTGTAAGTCTAAGAAGTTGTCCTCCTCCACTACCTCTGTGACGGAAATCGCTGATTTCTTATTATTCTTGAGGGAAGATTCGCATCTATCGGTACCCACAATAAAGGGTTACAGAAGTATGCTTTCTGCAGTCTTCAGGAATAGAGGACTAGATCTAACAGAGAATAAGGATCTCCACAATCTCATAAAATCCTTTGAGACTACGAAGTCGTCGGGGCCAGCTCCTCCTAGCTGGAACCTTGATGTAGTTTTAAAATTCCTTTCCTCTGATAAGTTCGAACCTCCTCATCTGGCATCTTTTCGAGACTGACTAGAAAATGTTTGTTCCTATTAGCTTTAGCCACAGCAAAAGAGTTAGTGAACTGCATGCTCTAGAGGATAAAGTTGGATTTAAGGGGGACTCGGCCATTTGCTCGTTTAAAGCTTTATTTCTGGCTAAAAACGAGAATCCCTTCGCAATCCCTGGCCTAGGACCTTCGCATGTGGTTTAAAGGTTTAATCGAGTCTCGTCGGGAGAGAGGCACGACAAGATCTCTTTGTCCTGTATGAGCTATGAAATTCTTTATTCTTCAAGAGAAAACAAACAGATGGGGGGCTTCTGACCAACAAGGTCTTTGGTGCGCGGTTAAAAGACCCCACAAGACTGAATGTCCAAGAATTGCTCTTAGCGCTTCTTTGTTAGAAGCGTCGTTACAAAGATGCGCATAAGATCTGTCCTGACGACGGCCTTTTCGAACTTCTAAAGGTGGAAAGGGCTCATGAAGTAAGAGCAGTAGCGGACATCTCTCTCATTTCATAAACAAAAATATGCGCTAAAGAACATCTTGGGAAGAAGACATTCTTTTGGAGATGCAAACTCAAGTATTTTTGCATCTCACTTAAACTTGAGAGATGTTCGTGTTTGTGGACCTATGAGAATTGTTTTTTTCTATAGGTTTCCTTTCATGTCAGCGGATACGATACTGGGTACAAGGAGCTAACACCAATCCTTAATTTATTGACTTACAAGTTCTATTAGATATGTTCTTTAGACTTTCTTCATGACAAAAGTGCAGACGTCGCACTGGCGGCCAGTTGCACTATTGTTCAGTAAGGAAACTCTTGGTGATTTATTATTTTAGAAGTTAGTAATAATTTTTGTGTATAAGGAAATTATTTTGTGTGTGTGGCAATAATGGTTTTTGAATTATGGTTGTTGTGACAAGAGTTTGGGGATAACTCGGCAACAATTTTTTAATACTAACAACCGGGTGGTTAGGGATCCCAGGTGGTCGGGATTGGTTGTGTGCTCCTTCAATAAGGTGGGTATTGTCATATAAGTGGAATCAGCCAACCATTGACAAAGTCCTTTTCAGCGCTCCTGCCCAGAGTAAGCGGTATAAGACCCCATCGGCAGAACCCAACAAAGAAACTCTTGGCCATAGACAATATATCTTCGCTAAAGTTTTCTTGAGGTGATGCAGGACTCCTGGGCAGCACCCATGAAGTCCTAACCAACCTATTCAGGTAGGAACCAAGGTTTATTTTATACCTACAGCCATAATGTTGTTTTACCTGTCTATTCCCATAAGTAGCTGTCTCTTACCTCCA
The DNA here is from genome assembly GCF_015104395.2 of Macrobrachium nipponense. Lineage (NCBI taxonomy): Eukaryota > Metazoa > Arthropoda > Malacostraca > Decapoda > Palaemonidae > Macrobrachium > Macrobrachium nipponense. The sequence continues at coordinate 59,066,896 of NC_061088.1, forward strand.
CCAAAGGGTGCCAATCAGCTATGTATTATCATCGACAGGTAAGTTGATTGTATGAAAAAATGATATTGTTATGGATACAATAAAAGTTTCTAAGCATACTTTACCTGGCAAAAAGATATCATTACGATTAATGGCCCACCCAACCATCCATGCAGGAGGACAGGTGGAAGGAAGGAGAAAAATATTGATAGAAAACGGGCAATGGTTCCCTTAGTTCCCTGGCCGCCCAGGGCAGGCCGGCAGGTAGATCACCTGAACCTAACCTGTAAGCGAGTGCCGGGCGAAATTTGACAAATTTCTTGTCAGGGGACGACGGAGTCTTAGCTATGATATTATCTGCCAGGTAAGTATGTATGAAACTTTATTGTATCATAACCAATATCATTTTTTCACATGGCGGGGCAGCCATGGAAAGATGAGGGTCATTTGTAATCCCGCCAACGAAGCCCAAAGTTATATGATTAAATTATCCAAAAACTAAATAACGTTTATATCTCTTATTACGGATTGCTTGAATAACCAAGTTATAAGCAAAAGTACTTCGGTATATACTTACGCCGGGGGAAGGAAAACTGATCACCCAAATCGTAGCATACTGGAGGCAGGACTTCGTGATGCCATTATTCCACCATGGTCACCATGGAGGATGGCGCAGGGGGCGGGGGTGGAGTCCGGCCAGACTCCTCGTGGCCACAGGGGTCCTGCCAACATGGCATTGCAGCCAGGGTTTCCTGGCAGTTGGTAGCCTGTAAGTGAACAAAAGATACATGTAGTATCGCCAGTTACTAACAGTACTAGGCCCGTAAAGAGAGTATTCAATACTGCCAGACTGCCATGGCCGGAGTTGAAAATTTTTTGGTATTAGCCCTCTCCTGTTCTTCCTTGTTAGAGATAAGTCCGTAAAACCCTGGTATACTAGTCAGATCAGTTTCAGGGCAAGGGCACCGGAGTAAGGAGTTTCACCAAAACTAGCTACCAGGCTATTACGCAGGGGTGAGGAGTTACAAGGACAAAAAGCCGGGAAAAGGGGGTAAACCCATGAAAAAAAAAAAAAAAGAGGGTTAAGCCGGATAAGAAGAAATAACAAAAAAAAAACGGGTAGGTGGAAGCTCAGCTCCCGCCGTATAAAAATTATCGCAGGCAAGGAGGAGAAACCCGGATGGGTGAGCGGGGCACTCCGCCGTGGTCCTAAGCGGAATAAACAAGCCATAATGGATAACAACAAATGATAAAAAAGAAAATAAAATCGTATATTATACATATAATATTCTAATCTAAGTATATATATATATATCATATATATATTATCTATATATATATCTAGAATATTATAATATCATATATATATATATCTATTTATATATATTATCTTATTATATTATATCTAATATATATATATATCTTTAATATTATCTATATATAGATTATATATCATAATATATATCTATATAATATAGATTATCTATTTAATATATTAGATCTATTATATTATCTAGAATATATCTATATATTACTATTCTATATATATATATTATATATCTAATTATATATCTATATATATATAATCTTTATATATATATAATCTTATATAGTATATTATCTATATATAATCCTATATATTATTCTATATATAATATATTCTATATATATTATATATTATATATTATAGAATCGATAAATTATATATATCTATATATATATATTATCTTATTAATATTATATCTATTATATCTATATATATCTATTAATAATATATATCTATATTATATATATCTTTAATATATATTCTATATTATATATATATCTATATATAATATATCTATTATTATATATTTATATATATATTAATCTATATACATATCTATATATATATCTTATAGATATATATTATTATTATATATATATATTATATATATTTCTATTATTAATATTATCTATATAATATATCTATATACATATTATTATCATATATATAATAGCTATATATATATATCTATATATATTATCTATTATTATTATAATCTATATTATTATAATCTTATCATTATATATATATATATATGATATATAATATATTATATATATTATATATATATATATATATCTATATATTATATCTATATATATATCGATATATATTTATATATCGATATCTTTATATTTATATATCTATAATATATATCTATATATAATATCTATATATCCTATTTCTATATATATATATATCTAATATTATATCTATTTAATCTATTATATATCTATATAATAGATATCTATAATATATATATATATTATATCTATATATATCTATATTCTTATATATATATATATAATAATTCATTATATCTATATCTTATAATCTATGTAATCTAATATCTATTTAAAATAAATTTTATTATACCATTTATTAATATTATAAAATTATATTTAAAATTATTCCTAGTTAATCTATATCATAATATAATATCTAGGTATATATAGCCATATATTATTATATTATATCTATTATTATATATTATTATATATATATATAATATCTATATATATATTATTTATATCTATATATATCTATTATTTATTAATTATATCTATTATCTATAATATTATATCTATTATTATTAATCTATATCGATTATATATCTAATATCTATATAATATCTATATTATCGATAATATATTATATATATATATATATTATATATCCTATATATATATCTAGTATATATATCTATATTATATCTATATCTAATATATTATATTCATATAATCTTATCTACTATTATCTATATCTATTATATCTATAATATACAATATCTATATTATATAATAATTATATTATATATAATAAATTATCTAATATATATATCTATAATAATTATATATATATATTATTATATATATCTATATCTAAATTATATATATTATAATATATATATTATATATATATATTATAATTATATATATATTATTAATAATAATCATATCTTATATATATCTTATATATATCTTATTATCTATATCTTATATTATATATCTTTATCTTATATCTAATTTATATCTATATCTATATCTAATATCTATATATATTATATCTATAATCTATATATCTATATCTTATATATATTATATCTTTATATTATATCTATAATATATACAATTCTATTTATAATCTATATCTATATATCTATATCTATAATCTATATAATGCTATATCTATATATATCTATAATCTATATATTATCTTTTAATTATTCTATATATCTAATCTATAGATCTCTATATTCTATCTTATAAATCTATCTATATTATTCTATCATATTATATATTATATCTATATATATATATATCTATTATATATTATATATCCTATATTATATATTCTATTATATATATATATCTATATTATATTATCTATAATATTAGTATTATATATCTATATATATATATATATATATATCTATATTATTATATTATTAGCTATTATTTATATATTATCTATATATAAATATCTATATAATAATATCTATCTATAATTATCTTTATATTATTATTTATATATAAACATATATATATCTATATTTTATAATTATTATATTTATCTATATATATAATCTATAATAATATATATCTCATATATATAATATATAATATATATTATAATATAATATATATATCTATATTTATATATAGATCTATCTATATCTAATTTATATTTATAATATATATCTATATAGATATATATATATCTATAATAATTTCTATATATATATCTATATTTATCTATATATCTATATCTATATATACTATATATATCTACTATAATACTATAAGATATATATATATAATCTTTATATATATATATCTATATATATCATATATTATATAGTAATATATCTATATTATATATATATATATAATCTAATTTATATATTATATATAATTCTATATCTATATCTTATATATATAATATATAATCCTACACTCTATATATATATATATTTATCTATATCTATAATCTATATTAATAATCTATATCTAGATTATATAATATAAATTCTATATATCGATAATCTATATTTTAGAATATCTATATCTATATAATCTATATCTATATATTTATCGAGATAGCTATATAGATATATATACATATACTATATAGATTAGCATCTTTATCTAATCTATATGAGATTATGTATCTATATAATATTAAATCTATTATAGATATATCTTATAGATAATCTTATATCTATATATTATATATAATCTATATATAAGCTATTATATATAATATAATATATCTATATATTATATTATATATTATATATATATCTCATATTATCTATCTATTAGATATTAGATTAATATATATACTATATAATTTATATAGGATATCTATAGATCCTATACTATATAAGAATAGATATATAATATCTATATATATTTCATAAATAGATCTATAATTATTATATTTATTTATATATCTATATATCTATATTCTAATATCTATATAGCGTATATCTATTATATCTATATAATCGATTATATATATATATATAATATTTATTCGTTATAGATAGATTATATATATATATTCATTATTATAATATATATATTTATCTATTCATATTATATCTATAGAAGATATATTATATCTTAGATATGATACATATAATATTAGATATATAATAATCATATATATATCTGATATATATGATATAGTATATATATATACATATACATATATATATATTATATATACGATATATATTAATATATAGATTTCTATATTATACCATATATAATAACTATATATATATTATATAGATATATAATATTATATATCTATATATAATAGCTAATATATTATATTCGTATTATAGTTTATATAGATATATATATATATATTAATATATATAATCTAGTATTACTATATATCTATATCTTATATATATATATATATATTATTATAGCTATATTCTATAGAGATATATATATTATATATATCTTATATCGATATAGATAGAATGAATTTATATTATATTATATTCTATTTATCTAATTACTATATATAATTATATATTTATTCTATATCTAGTTATATATATATCTATAATATTCTAGATCTAATATATATAAATATATAATAGATATATATCTATCATCTATAATATATATATATTATAATTTTATATTATTCTATATCTATATATTTATTAATTTATATATTATAACTATATATATATTCTATATCTATATATATTAATATATAATTATAATCTATATTTATAATATATATATTAATATAATATATCTATATATATATTATCTATTTATATATAATATATATATCATCTATATTATATATATATATTATATTATAATAATCTATATCTATATATTTGTATAATATATAAGATATATTTATATCTATATATATATCTATATTATATTATTATAGATATATTCTATATCTATAAATTATTATTATATATATATATATATTATATTATATAATAATGTATATATATAATATATACATATTATATATAATAATATATTTATAGTTATTCTATATTCTATATCTATGTATATATAATATATTATATATATAGTTATATTATATAATCTATTTAGATACTATTATATAATATATATATATTATAGATATATATATCTTATTATCTATATATATATATCTATATCTATATAATATATATTTATATATATAATATTTATATATCTATCTATTATATATAATATAATATCTATTATATATATTATAGATCTAAGTTATATGTCTTATATATAATGTATATATATATATAGATTATAATACTATATTATATATATATGTATATATATATAATATATTCTATATATAATATAATATATATCTATTAATATATATATATCTATTATTATATCTTAATTATATATATCATTCTATTATTATATATATATAATATATAATTATATACATAATGTATAATATATATATGTAATATATATATGTATAGGTATATATTGTATCATCTATATAATATATATATATATATATATATTATTATATATGTAATGTTATATTATGTTATTATATATTATCTAATATATAATTATAATATATTTATAATAATATATATAAATATATATATATCTTATTTATAATATCTATATCATTATATATTATATCTATTTATATATTATCTATATATATATATTATATAATATATATTATCTATATATATAATATATATATTATAGATAATATATAATATAATAATATATATACAATATATATATATATAGATATCTAATATAATATTTCTATATATATTATATTCTATATATATATTAATATATACATATATTATATTATAAACTTTCTATTATATATTACATAATATGTATTTTACTATATATTATATATCGATATCATATATAATTATATACTTATTTATTTATTAATATATATATTATAATTATATATATGAAGAGCGGACTCCGGACCCCCCACCCCCCCCCCCCCCCCCCCCCCCCCCCCCCCCCCCCCCCCCCCCCCCCCCCCCCCCCCCACCCCCACCCCCCCCCCCCCCCGCGCGGCAGACGCCAGGACAGAAGACCAGGCAAAACTGAGATAGCCTAGGCTAGCTCCCAAACCGGGTTCCTACAACTGCAACGTAAATAAAAACAAAACCGCATAAGAATAGAAAGGAAGGGAATCATAAGAACACAAAGGGAAAAGCAATGTCCTAGAGAAGCTAGGCTAATCTACCTTGTAAGGTAGGAAGCCCAAACAACTCGGGAGATGGCTTCTGCGATACGTAGAAACCGGAGGGCGACGGGCCAGGGTGGTACAGGACTAAAAAGAGGGAGAGAGGGGGCATACGGACCCACCCACATGGCTTAACAGGACCTACGACAAAGGCACATGCAATGCATGACAACACTGAAGGCTAAGACAATTAAAAGACATTAAGATTCCCAAAATAAAAACTAAAATAAAATACAAATACAAAATAGCACAAATAATTGCACCACAATGTAGAAATAAGCAATAAAAATACTGTGCACAGAACGAAGCGTACAACCGGTATAGGAAGACCGACAAGGAGCTAGCAATGAATCACACGGAGGCGAGCCGGTATGGCGAACACTGAGCCAATGTCGCAGGAGCGGCACCGTTAATTAATAAACCTAAAAAACGGCTGTAAAACGGGTCCTGACTGGCTAAAATTACGATTAACACTTAGGCAGTACTTAACTTAGCTGCGGCGATGGCTTGAAGTTCCATAATGGTAAGGAAAATCCAAAACGAAAGCACAAAATCATGAAAGAGAAAAAACACGTGCGTGCAGGATGTTGCTAACGGAAAGGATGGCCACTAGAGGCGCTGGTGTTGGCGTGGAGGAGCAAGTAGTAGTAGTTTGCCTGGCTGCAGGGCTGTTTGTACCAGCTCTTTCTAGCAGGGGATTTTGGTGGAGGAGAGGTCTAAATGACAAGAGGTCCGTGGTAGAGGTTTCACTCGCCCCAGTACCATACCGACACCCTCTTTTTATTTAGGGTGAGCGAGTCAGGATACTCTGACATCCCCCTTTTTTAGTTTTCTCTGGTAATGTTAGCATTATTTACCTTAGAAATATGAACTGAAGGGATATTTCACAAAGCGACACGGGCTGAACCCAGAAATGGGGTTGAACATTACATGCAGTTGAATATTATCTTGCCCTTTTGAAGTCATTTCTTATGCCGGATTGGCGTTGTAATCCTAGAATGTGTGTTGTAAGCTTGGAAATAATTTCTGATGAATGTAATTGAAAAGCGTCGCAAACTAGGAACGTTGTTAGCCACAGCTGCCGTAAGCCATGTAGTGCTTGTATATACCATTAGATTCTCTCAGTCCCTTGGCATTTCTTCCTCTTCACATGTAGCTTTTAATAAATCCAGCATTCATTTCTCCCCTTCTGTGCCTAGTAATCTGAGTTTTTAAACATCTAACTCACCTGGGCCCGTATTTATCATAGCTCCTATGACATCTCATAAATATTCTCTCTTAAGTCACTCAATCACTCATAGTTAAGAGGAACTTCTAAGAGTGTTTTATCAACGCTGTGAGAGAATCTCTTAGCTATGAAAAACGGTATGTTTAGGAGAAACTTTTAAGCGAAGATCTCGCTAACAATAGCGGAAAATATAGTGCTACAATCCATGAATATACGATTTTCGCCATTATTTAAAAAAAAAGTATTTTAAAAATTCAATATATTAATTAATTATGATATTAACCTTGTGATCTGTATATTATTGTTGAATTCAAAGAAGTGGATAGATAGATAGATAGAGATAGATAGATAGAGTAGTAGATAGATAGAGATAGAGATGAGATAGATAGAGATAGATAGTAGAGATAGATAGATAGAGATAGAGAGAGAATAGATTATAGATAAGATAGATAGAGAGAGATCGAGATAGATAGATAGATAGATAGGATACATAGATAAGATAGATAGATGATATATATAAGAAAAGAAAAATAGAGAGATAGAGATAGTACATAGAGATAGATAAGATATAAGATAGACAGATGGATAGATAGATAGATATAGAGATAGATAGATATAGAGATAGATAGATAGAGATAGATATATAGAGATAGATAGATATAGATAGACAGATGGATAGATAGATAGAGATAGAGATAGAGAGGTAGATAGAGATAAATAGATAGATAGATAGAGGTAGATAGATAGATAGATAGATATAGAGATAGAGATAGATAGATAGGTAGATAGATAGATAGAGATAGATAGACATAGATAGAGATAGATAGATAGAGATAGATAGATAGAGAGAGAGAGATAGAGAGAGATAGATAGAGATAGATATATAGATAGAGATAGATAGATAGACAGATAGAGATAGATAGAGGTAGAGACAGAGAGATAGATGGAGATAAATAGATAGATAGATAGAGGTAGAGATAGATATAGAGATAGATAGATAGAGATAGATAGATAGAGAGAGAGATAGATAGAGTTAGATATATAGAGATAGATAGATAGAGATAGATAGAGATAGAGATAGATAGAGAGAGAGATAGATAGATAGAAAGATAGATAGATATATAGATAGAGAGAGAGATAGAGATAGATAGATAGAGATAGAGAGATAGATAGAGGTAAATAGATAGATAGATAGAGATAGATAGATATAGAGATATATGGAGATAGATAGAGATAGATAGATAGATAGACAGATAGAAATAGATAGATAGAGATGGAGAGATAGATAGAGGTAAATAGATAGATAGATAGAGATAGATAGATATAGAGATAGAGATAGATAGATAGAGATAGATAGAGATAGATAGATAGGTAGATAGATAGATAGATAGATAGAGATAGATAGAGATACAGAGAGATAGAGATAGATAGAGATAGATAGATAGATAGATAGAGAGAGAGAGAGATAGATAGATAGAGATAGAGAGATAGATAGAGATAGATAGATAGATAGATAGATATAGAGATAGAGATAGATAGATATAGAGATAGAGATAGATATGTAGAGATAGAGATATATATATATATATATATATATATATATATAGATATATAATATATATATATATATATATAATATATATATATATGCACAAATAAATGAGACATGAAAGAGGTGAAGCACTAGTACTATAGGCCTAGTGCTCCTCTCTCGCTACTAACCATAAAAAGCTCTAAGGATTTTCATTTTCATTTCATTCCATTCTTGACCCTTCGTGTCTAATCCTGCGCCAATATATGTGATCAAATTAATTAATCCATTAATTTTGAGAGAGAGAGAGAGACTGATATGTTAGAAACCGCAGAAAATCTCTCTGTGCGGTTGGCAATCGCCTCTCTGATCAAGTCAGTCACATACATGAGGCCACTTTGATCAACTCTATACTATCTTTTTTAAACTCACTGTCGTCATACGCATCGAATATAGTATCCAGTTTTGGACGAAATTTCCTCGGGCGGCGAACGCGGTGTTCTTGTTCGTCTGCCATGTTTACAGTCTGTGACTACCGCTATGAGAAACTCCTAAGTACTTAGGAGACCCCTCCACCACTTTTAAATCTCGGCCTGAGATATGAGTACTCATAGCGCGTAAGAGGCTTCGTAAAATTCTCTTAAGAATTTTCATAACTTAAGAGTGTTTTAATTATTTAAGAGTACTCTTAAGGATTTGCGAGCTTTGATAAATACGGGCCCTGGTAATTATATATATATAGCTTACGTCCCTGACGTCATGGAAGAATTTCAAAGCTCGCGGCAATCGCCGATTGGGTAGTCGGGTGTACCACCTGTGCGCCCTCTACCCAGGTACCTGGAACCATTCCAACTATTCCTCAGATCTTCCCTCCGCCGCATCGGTGACATTGTTGGAACTTCGCTCCTTTGGCCAGTGTTTTTTCGCAGTTATTTGGTGAAGTACACTTTGGCTTTGGCTTTCGCTTGTTTTTGGATTTGCTTTTGGATTTCTCTGGACCTTTTTAGATATTGTTGGTTTGACTCTTGCTTGTTTTGATCTCTCTTGGATTTTCCAACATGACTGACTCTGCTTCGAGTGTAAGAATGTGTGTGAGAGGATGTAAGACTCAGCTTGCTAAAGCCTCGATAGATCCTCATTCAATTTGCATGAAATGTAGAGGCAAGAGTTGTGAGTTGGGGGATAGATGTGAGGAATGTGTGGATTTACCTGGTACTGAGTGGATAGAATATTACCGCTATGTGCGGAAACTTGAGAAGGATAGGATCAGGAGAGCGAAGAGTAGTATGTCTCGCTCTTCTAAAGATAGTCAGGGAATTGACAGTTCTCTTTCCCTTGCTAATGAACCTATTGATCCTTCTTCCGTAGTGGTAGTCCCAGATCCCCCTACTGATACAGGTAATGGTCCAACTTTAAAGGACATGATGGCGGCCATTCAAGCCCTTGGTGAACGGGTAGAATCCCTCGCAGAAGACAGGGAGAAATTATGGTCGAATGTGAGAGATCTAAAAAACACAAGTGACAGTAAAATCAGTGCAAGTGCAGTGGAGGGTGCGGCCGCTCGGATCTGTCGTGCTCCTAGCCCTAGACCTCTTCCAAGCTCACCAACCCCTGTGAGAAGGAAAGTCGGCAGGTGAAGGGAGGCGAGAGGTTTTAGCTCCCGAGCGGTCGTCCCCTCGAGCGTACCTGTTGACGTTTCCCAGGACGCTCACCCTCGCCATAGGAAAGGCGAGGTAAAATTGTTCTCTTCGTCGTCGGATGACGCAGTTCCCAGACGGGGCTGGCGTCTTACGTTGGAATCAAGACCCCTCAAAAGACGATATCCTGTAGAGCAGCGTCAGGAGACGACGCCTCAAACCCCAGGATGTAGCCATTGGAGCAGCCTGGAGCGCTTCCCTTCCAGCTCCGATGGTAGCTCTCCTACCAAACTCAGATGTAAATTGTCGCACAGGCGGCTGTCTGCTTCAGTAGGAGACAAAGAGATGTCGGACGCTTTTATGCCTTCGGTGCATGCTCCTGCTCCTCCTTCGGATTGGCACTCGTCCCCGGGACGTTCGTCTCAACCCATACATGACGTGGAGAGAGAAGTAGATGATGTTGCGACTTCCCCAGTCTGTCCCCAGCAGCAAGAAGCTCCGCAAATAGTTTTGCTGCAAGACATGCAGCAGAAACTCTCCTCCTTGATGCAGGTCTGGCAACCTGCAGCAAAGAAAGACGTAGGTAATCGTCCAGCTCAGGACGTTCCAGGCGCTGTTAATCGTCCTGGGGAAGCGTTTGACGTGTGTCGCACAGGCGGCGAGCGTTCAGCAAGCGACCTCAAGGTTCGGCAGAACAGCAAGCGTTAAAAGATTGGACGCCAGGACGTCCGAGTAGCTGGATGCCAGGACGTCCGAGTAGCTGGACGCCAGGACGTCATGCCTCAAAAGGCTGGACGCCAGGACGTCGAGCGTCAAGGTTTTGGACGCCAGGACACCAGGCGTCAAGAGGCTGGACGCCAGGACGCCAAGCGTCTAGAGATTGGACGCCAAGACGCCGAGCGTCAAGATTTTGGATGCCAGGCGTCAAGAGCGTGGACGCCAGGATGCCAAGCGTCAAGAGTTTGAACGTCAGGACGCCAAGCGTCAAGAGGTTCGACGTCAGACGCCGAGCGTCAAGAGTTTCGACGCCAGGACGCCAGGCGTCAGGAAGATATTATGGAGGTGACGACGAAGAAACATGACGTCGCTACTTCGGTTATGGGACAATCGGAAGAAGGAAACGATGACTTTCCCCTTTTTCCTTTTGATCCGATAGAAGACATTTCCGACGAAGAGGATCAGAAAGAACAGCACCCTTCGTTGGACTTAAAAAGGCTCATGAGGGTATTTACGGAACTGTTTCCGGAAAACTTTATTCCGGCTGCCCCTTGTTCCCCGCCTTCAGAATTCATGCTAGGGAAGGCATCTAAGAAGACCAACTTTACGTAGATGGTTTTGTCACGCTCGTCCAAGAGGGCGTTGAAGATAATGAGGGATTGGATGGACACTAAGAGAGACCAAGGAAAGACTAGCGTCCAGATCAAGTACTATCTGGTATGAGACTGGAGAAGCTCTCGGCCTGGGAGTTCCTACCTCTTCCCAGGGGGACTTCTTGAGTCTAGTGGACGCCTCTCGTCGGATGGCCATGGGAAAAAACTAAGGTTTTTTGGTCTACCTCTGAGATGGACCACCTCCTCAAAGGAATTTTCAGAGCTTTTGAAGTTTTTAATGTCCTAGACTGGACTCAGGGAGCTTTGGGGAAAAAGATAAAGACCTTCAAGCCCGCTGACACAGAAGAGCTGGTACATCTTATGTCATGTATTGACAAAGCTCTGAGAGATGGATCCAACGAGTTAGCGGCGCTTTTCTCAGCGGGAATCCTTAAGAAAAGGGCCCAAATGTGTTCTTTCCTTGCGAATGGGGTCACACCCATTCAGAAAGCGGAACTGCTGTTTGCACCCCTTTCCGCACACCTTTTCCCGCAAGAGTTGGTGAAGGAAGTCTCTCCTGCCTTAGCCCAAAAGGCTACGCAGGACTTCATGACGAAGACAGCGAGGAAAGTTCTGCCAGCAAGTTTTGTGACTCAAAAAGTCAAAGAAACTGCTCCTGTGTCGCGAGTTTCTCAGCCCTTTCGAGGTAGAGCCCTCAGTAGAGAGAACACGAGACCTACGGCAAGGAGTGCAAAGAAAAGAGGCTGCAGACAAGGATGAAGCAGGGTCTGACGGCACTCTTCTTCAGACAGCGGTAGGAGCCAGACTTTCCAACTTCTGGCAAGTATGGGAGAAAAGAGGAGCAGGAGCAGATCTTTGGTCCATTCAGCTGCTCAAGGAGGGGTACAAGATCCCTTTCTTGAGGAAACCTCCTTTAGCAGAAAAACCAATCGATCTTTAGGCCAGTTACAGAGAGGAAGCCAAGGTGAAGGCGATACAGCAACAAGTTTCTCTGTTGTTGCAGAAGGGAGCAATAGAAAGGGTTTGAAATCTGGAGTCACCAGGTTTTTACAACCGATTATTCCTGGTTCCCAAGAGCTCGGGGGGATGGAGACCAGTACTGGACGTGAGTGCTCTAAACGTTTTTGTGCAAAAAATGAAGTTCATGATGGAGACAACGAGATCAGTTCTAGCTGCAGTCAGACAGGATGACTGGATGGTTTAGTTGGATCTTCAGGATGTGTACTTTCACGTCCCTATCCACCCGAACTCCAAGAAGTACCTGAGGTTCGTTTACAAAGCAGAAACGTTCCAATTTCGAGCTCTTTGCTTCGGCCTAAACACCGCTCCTCAAATTTTCACGAGGCTGATAAACAACGTAGCGGGAATGCTACACACGAGAGGTATCAGGGCCTCTCTGTATCTGAACGACTGGCTCCTCAGAGCCCCTTCCTACGCCCGCTGTCTGGAGAATCTTCAGACGACAATTCGGTTATCAGAAGAACTAGGCCTTCTGGTAAACCATCAGAAATCACAACTGACCCCATCCCAAGAGATCTTGTACCTGGGCATGAGGATTCAGAGTCGGGCTTTTCGGGCTTTTCCGTCTGCGGCAAGGACGGAACAAGCCTTGGCAAAGCTGCAGAGCTTCCTAAGGAAACAGACTTGCTCTGCGAGGGAATGGATGAGTCTGCTGGGGACCCTTTCCTCGCTAGAGCAGTTTGTCTCTTTAGGAAGACTAAACCTTCGCCCACTTCAATTACACCTCAATCAGCACTGAGATAAGGGGGAAGGAACTGGAGACAAAGTGTATTCCCGTGGCGGACACCATGAAACGCTGTCTACAGTGGTGGAACGACCCCGTCAAGTTTCAGGAAGGCCTTTCCCTAAAGCAGAGGAACCCAGACCTAGTGTTGTTTTCCGACGCCTCGGACTCGGGGTGGGGAGCAACACTGGGAAAGTTAGAGGTCTCGGGCTCCTGGACCAGAGGACAAGAGAGGTTCCACATAAACCAAAAGGAACTGACTGCAGTCTTTCTGGCTCTCAAGGAGTTCGAAAGCTCGGTCCAGAACAAAGTTGTGCAGGTCAACTCCGACAACATGACGGCGTTGGCCTACATCAACAAGCAAGGCGGAACCCACTCCAAGTCCCTGTACGAGACGTCAAGAGAACTCCTTCTCTGGGCAAAAGAGAAAAACGTGACCCTAGTAACACGCTTTATTCAAGGGGAAAGGAATGTCAGGGCAGACATCCTGAGCAGGAAACATCAAGTCTTGGCGACAGAATGGACTCTGCATCAGGAGGTCTGCAAGAACTTGTGGCGGATTTGGGGTCGTCCGTGCATAGACCTCTTCGCCACAGCACAAACGAAGAGGCTGGAGACTTACTGTTCTCCAGTGCCAGATCCCGAAGCGACTTACATAGATGCGTTCCTCATGAACTGGTCGCACCTAGACGTGTACGCTTTCCCTCTGTTCAAAATAGTACACACAGTGCTACAAAAGTTCGTGTCTCATGAAGGCATCAGAATGACTCTAGTGGTTTCGTTCTGGCCGACAAGGGAATGGTTCACAGAGGTACTGGAATGGATGGTGGACACCCCCAGAAGTCTTCCTTTGAGAGTAGATCTACTCAAACAGCCCCACTTGGAAAGGTATCACCAAAACCTCCAAGCTCTTCAACTAACTGCCTTCAGACTATCAAAAAACTCACAAGAGCTAGAGGGTTTTCGAAGGAGGCAGCTAGAGCCATCGTCAGAGCAAGGAGGTCTTCCACCATTAAGATATACCAATCCAAGTGGGAGACATTTAGAGGATGGTGCAGGGACAACTCTGTTTCCTCTTCCAGTACCTCTGTAACTCAGATAGCTGACTTTCTTCTGTACCTTAAGAGGAGTCGTAACTTTTCGACCTCGACCATTAAGGGATATAGAAGCATGTTGGCAGCTGTCTTCAGACACAGGAACTAGACTTGTCTGATAATAAAGATCTTCAAGACCTTCTCAGATCCTTCGAGACTACTAAGGAGAGACTACAGTCCTCGCCAGCTTGGAATCTGGACGTAGTCCTGAAGTTTCTCATGAGTGATAGGTTCGAGCCTTTACATGAAACATCATTGAAGGACCTCACCATGAAAACTCTTTTCCTAGTTAGTCTAGCTACAGCAAAAAGAGTCAGTGAAATTCATGCCTTCAGCAAAGCTGTAGGTTTTAGACAGGGCAAGGCTATCTGCTCTCTACAGCTGGGATTTCTAGCTAAGAATGAACGCCCGTCTCAGCCCTGGCCCAAAGCGTTCGAAATTCCGAATCTGTCGGATATCACAGGTGAGGAATTAGAGAGAGTTTCTGTGTCCGGTAAGAGCTCTGAGGCATTACCTGGAAAGAACGAAACATTTACATGGCAATTCAGAGGTGCTTTGGTGTTCAGTCAAAAAGCCCCTCTGCAAATGTCAAAGAATGCGCTATCCTTTTTTATAAGGCATTTAATAAGGGAAGCCCATTTGCAGTGTACTGAGGCGCATCTCAAGCTGCTGAAGGTCAAGACACACGAGGTTAGGGCAGTAGCAACCTCTGTAGCCTTTAAGCAGAATAGATCCCTTCAGAATATCCTGGACGCGACCTTCTGGAGAAGCAAATCAGTGTTTGTCTCGCACTACTTGAAGCAAGTGCAAACTCTGTATGAAGACTGCTACACGCTGGGCCCGTTTGTAGCAGCTAACTCAGTAGTGGGATAAGGGACTACCCCTTCAACCCCATAACCCAATACCCTGTTTCTTTCCTTGGAACTATTGAATTTTTGGTTGTTTGTGGAGACTGGACGCAGTTTTCCACAATCATTGATTCTTAGTCAGGTGGTCAGTTTGTTCCTTGGTAGCACCTGGAACAAGGGTATTGTAGGGAGTCTAGTCACATAAGAGGTTTTACACAGTAAAAGCTAAAAAAACTCCTTATATTCTAGTAATATTCAAACTAGTTTACCTTGCTATTTTGCAACAAATTGGAAGTCTCTAGCACAATATTTTGATTTATGGTGAATTTATGAAAAAAAAAAAAAATTTTCCTTACGTCCACGCGGTAATGCTTTTTTCGGAAGCATTACCGTGTGGACGTAAGGAAAATTTTTTTTTTCATAAATTCACCATAAATCAAAATATTGTGCTAGAGACTTCCAATTTGTTGCAAAATGAAGGTAAATGATTGAATATTACTAGAATATAAGAGTTTTAGCTTACAATTGCGTTTTTCGACCATTTCGGTAGAGTCCAAGTTGACCGAAGGTTGAAATTTTGGCACTTATCGTTATTTATATGAAAATGTTTCAAAAATGATAAAAGCTACAACCATGGGTTGTTTTTAGTTGTATTGTGCATGAAATTGCGCACATTTCTATATATAAAACTTTATGTAACGGCTAATTTAAAATGGTGCAAACATTACGACAATCGCACGAAAAAATTTATCGGAAGAATTAGCGCGCGGACGTAAGGAAAAAGTTTTTTTTCATAAATTCACCATAAATCGAAATATTGTGCTAGAGACTCCCAATTTGTTGCAAAATGAAGGTAAATGATTGAATATTACTAGAATATAAGAGTTTTAGCTTACAATTGCGTTTTTTGACCATTTCGGTAGAGTCAAAGTTGACCAAAGGTATAAATTTTGGCACTTATCGTTATTTATATGAAAATGTTTCAAAATTGATAAAAGCTACAATCATGAGTATTTTATGGTTGTATTCTACATGAAATTGCACACATTTTCATATATAATACTCCATGTAATAGCTAATTTAAAATGGTGCAAAAATTATGTCAAAGTGACAAAATAATTTCTGAGATATGTCACTGATACTTTTTAGTGCAATAAGAAAGAAATTCATGCTTGCGCGCCTGCGTAACGATTGTAAACAAAACAATGCCTTGATCCGTGAACTCCCAGCATCCCCCAAGGCGCGTGATTCAAAAGTTTTCGCCTGGTAGGCCTATAAGTATTTTTCTGCGAATTTAAAAAAAAACTTTTTTTTATCGACATACAATACGTCCAATCAGCACCCAATTTATGTCGACGTTTAATACGTCCAATCGGCGTAAGAGGGTTAAAGAACCAATTGACAGAGCCCCAAATAGACCTAAACTGCCAAAGCCGCTTGAAGTTCGGCTAGTAAGCTCTGCCAGGGAGGTGGGATTACTTCCTCCTGCAGTAGCTGAAATTTCACCCTCAAAGTTTCCTCCTTGGAATAGACCAAACTTAGAGATCTGCCCAATTAGGGACAGCAGGAGCAACAGTTCTGGTGATCAGTTGAGGGCAAGTTTCTTGGATCATGCTTCCAAACATGGTAATTCTTAACATATGTATACTGATGGCTTGAAGGGTTTTGATGGTGTTGGTTGCTCTGTAGTGACAAGAGATAGTTTCATTAAAAAGAAGCTTCCATCTAATTCCTCTGTTTTTACAGCTTAACTGCTGGCAGTTCTGACTGCTCTTCAATAAATTTTTCAATATTTCTTGTACTAACAAGTTTTTTACTATTTTTACCGACTCTGAGTGTTTTATCATGTTTTAGAAGCCTTGTCTCTTGCCACCCTTTAGTGCAAGAGGTACTAGATTGGTTTTATCTTTTAATTAGCAGAGGAGGTTTTTCTGTTAGATTTTGTTGGGCTCCGTCCCATGTTGGAATTGTTGAGAATGAGCAAGCTGACGTTGCAGCTAAGGCTGCAGCTAGGCTTAGGCACATTTCCAACATGGGCATCCCTGTTTCTGATTTTAAAAGTACCATTCGATTTTATTGTAGAGACCAATACAGTGTTCCCCCCGTATTCGCGTTCTCCGGATTCGCGGACTCACACATTCGAGGATTTTTCTTTGGAACCTATCTAGAAATTATTCGTGGACGGACTCGCCCATTCGCGGAATTTTCCGACGAAAATAATCACTAATTAGTGTATTTTGATGTTTATTTTCATGACTAAATACATTTTTATGATACAAAAATGGTTTACTAATTTTCAAATGTTAATTTTGATTAATACTGTATTAGTAAGTTTAATCAGTTTAAATGATATCACATAATGAAAATAATTCTCTCTCTCTCTCTCTCTCTCTCTCTCTCTCTCTCTCTCTCTCTCTCTCTCTCTCTCTCTCTCTCTACTACAAAGATGTATGTTTTTTGTATGATAAATAAATGTTTGTTCATGAAACTTACCTGTCAGATATATATATAGCTGTATTTCTGACGTCCGACAGAATTTCAAAACTCGCGGCACACGTAGTGGGGCGGCCAGGGGTAGTACCCATTCCCGCCGCGTGGGAGGCGGATATCAGGAACCATTCCCATTTTCTATTCATATTTTTTCTGTCGCCGGTGCTGCAAACAACTGTTTACAGTACCTCCGTCTAGGATTTTTGATTATCTCGCTTAATATTATCTGGATTGACTTTTGGTATCGACTTCTGGATTGTTGGATTGGCACGCGTAATAGTGGATTGGTTTTTGATTTTGGATTGGCTTTTCTGTGTACATGATGTCAGGATCAAGTACTGGAAGTTTCAGAGTGTGTGTGAGGAGTGAATGTAAGGTGAGGCTTCTTAAACCTTCAGTTGATCCTCACACAGTTTGCAGGGGGCATGTTTGCTTGGTTGATGATCGGTGCAATGAATGTAAGGATTTTGGATGATGATAAACTGGAAGATGGTAGTGAGACTCCTATCGACGTAAATTGGAGCGCGATAGAGTCAGGAGGTCTTCCTCCAAGGGCAGTTCTACTAAAGGTAAGGATAGTAACATTTCTCCTCCTCTAACACCAGTAGATTTTGCTCAACCTAATCCTGTTTTGTTGCCTTCGGGCCCCAGTGCTGTGTCTGGAGAAGGTAACACCCTTTCTCTGATTCTGGAGTCTATTCGTGCTCTCGAATCTAAAGTTTTGGCCCTAGAAACTGGCCCTGTGAAAGTTTGTGTTAGTGCCCCTAGTGTTGTGGAGGGGGGCGTCAGATCGGCCCCATAATGCCTCTAGGCCTAGACCTCTATCGACTCCCAGGACTCAGGGAGTGGGTATGTCGAAAGCCGCAAGAGGGTTACGGGGGCTTCCCCACCGATCTGGCGTCCCTTCGGCAGGCCTTGTTGCTAAATCCCAGGCTGCCAAGGAGCGCGCACGAGCGCGTGTCCTGAAAGATTGCTTTTTGTCCTCCGAAGCGTCCCCCTCCCCGCGCAAGGGTGGAGCGCTCGGAGAGACTCGCGTCCGTTGAAAAGGACCTTTCGCTTTGAGGACGCTTCACGTCCTATGTCTCCTCTTTCGTCAGAGGACGCTTATGACGCCTTTCCTCCTCAGAAGAGAGGAAGGCTTTTCTACCGACGAGGACGTTGGTTTCCACGCACAGGCGTGTTCACCTGAGAGGCAGATAGCTGTACCTGCTAGAGGAAGAGCGTCCCCCACCCCTCGCCCTCTCCTTCTCGCAGCGCCCATTCCTGCCCCTTCTTATGCTCCTTCGTCACCTACGAAGGATATCCTAGTGTCCCTTCAGGACCAGATTACGTTCCGCTGATGGCTCAGAGGACTCGCCCGCAGCAGTCGAGCCTAATGCGTAGGAAGGACGTTCGGCTGCCCGTCAAGAGGACGAAGCAGCCCTCATTCTCTCTCGTCTCGCTCGTCTCTCTCTCTCCTCCTCCGGATCGTCACCGTTCTCGTTCTCCGAGTAGATCTTTCGCTCTCTCAGGAGAGGACGCTCGCCAGGACGCTCGGCGTTCGAAGCAGGACGCTTTGCGCTCTCGGCAGGGAGCTGGTGAGACGCTCGGCAGGACACGCTGCGTTCTAAGCAGGGAGGACGCTTTGCGCTCTCTACAAGACGCTTTTGAGGACGCTCGGCAGACGCTCGGCGTTCGAAGCAGGACGCTTTGAGTTATCGACAGGACGCCTTGAGGACGCTCCGCAGGACGCTCACCGTTCGAAGCAGGATGCTTTTCGAGCGAGGCAGGACGCTTTTGAGGACGTCAGCAGGACGCTTGCTTGGCTAAGCAGGACGCTTTTGGCGCCTCTCGTCAGGAAGCTCGCGCTTCCTCTCGTAGGGACGTGTCTGTTAAGACAGTTCCCGTTGCTTCTAAGGACTTCCTCTTTCACAAGATGTCCTCCTTCTAAGGATCGACGTAAGGGCGATTCCGTACCTGTAGCGGGTACTTCCAACCAACGGAAGTCATTGTTCAGGATTGAGACTGCTGGACTTACTACTCCCTCCTGATGGGCGCTTCTCCAGTTCCTCTTAGGGAGGAAGGGGAACTTAAGTAGTCCAGGGAGTTCCGTCGAAGAAGAACAGCCGGTAGCTTCAGCTGTCTCGGACTACAAGGTTCTTGTTAGGCTGTTACGTTCAGCCTTCGGGAGAAGTTCCAGCCGGCAGCCCCTAGGTCTCCTCCCTCTCAACTTTCGTCTTCCAAGACCGTCAAGACCCCTGATTCGTCCGAGATGAAGACATCGCTGTCGACCAATGAGGGCGTTTAAGAAGCTTCAAGACTTTTTATGTCTAGAAGGAGGATCAGGGCAAACCACTTTCCCGCCCATCCTCCCTCTAGACTCGCCGGGAAAGGAGGAATTTTTGGTATGAGACCAAGGAGGACGTGGAGTAAAGGTTCCTTCGTCCGCTCTGGGTGACTTCTCCAGGTTAGTGGACGCTCAGAGGAGGTCTCTCTTATCGTCTGCTAAGGTGTCCTGGACTCCTGTGACTGACCACCACTTGAAAGGGACTGCTTCGCACCCTAAATGTTTTTAATTTCCTAGACTGGTGTCCTGGGAGTTTTTAGACCTTCAGTCTAGAAGTCCTGATTCTCTCAGTCTAGGGGAGCTGTCCAGCGTGTTGTCATGTATGGACAAGGCCGTCAGGGATGGTTCGGAGGAGCTAGTTTTCTCATTTTGGACTGCTTTTCCTGAAGAAAAGAGCACTTCTTTTGCATTTTACCGCTAAGTCGTATCTCCCGCTCAGAAAGCGGAATTGCTCTTTGCGCCTCTTTCGGACCATCTCTTCCCCCAGGCTATGGTAAAGGATCTTGCAAAGAGTTTGCAAGAAAAGGCTACCCAGGACCTCTTGGTACAGTCTTCAAGACGTCCAGCAGTTCCTTCCACTTCGACATTCAGCAAACCCCCGAAGAAAGTCAAACCCTTTCGTGGGGCACCCCCCCTCGAGAGCAGCTCCTCGAGGGAGAGGTTTTTTCGAGAGGAAGAGCTTCATTCAAACCCAAAACCAGCAAATGAAGATCTCGTCCTTCAACGCCAGTCGGGGCCAGACTGGAATTCTTTGCGGAGGCTTGGAGGCAGAGAGGGGCGGATCCTTGGACTCTCAAGATAGTAGAGCGGGGGTACAAGATCCCCTTTTTACATCCTCCTCCTTTAACATCAACTCCCAGAGACCTCTCTCCATCTTATCAGGGAGAGAAGAAAGTATTCTTTTCGATCTGTTAGACCAGATGGTCGAAAAAAGAGCGGTGGAACAAGTCTTGGACCTAGAGTCACCGGGCTTCTACAACAGGATTTTCCTAGTGCCGAAGCAGTCCCGTCAGGTTGGCGCCCGGTCCTGGATGAGACCGGCTCAAATCTTTTTGTAGAAAAAGATCAAGTTCAAAATGGAGACGCCTCAGTCGGTGCTGGGAGCCTTGAGACCTGGCGACTTGGGAATTGGTGTCTCTGGACCTGCAGGACGCGTACTTCCACGTCCCGTCCACCCTCCCCTTTCAAGGAAGTACCTGAGATTCGTCTTAGACACAGGGTTTGGCAATTCAGAGCCCTTTGTTTCGGTCTCAGCACGGCCCCCGATGGTTTTCACAATGATAATGAGGATGTAGCGAAGTGGCTCCATTCGTCAGGGATCAGGATATCCCTAACTACCTCGACTATTGGCTGATCAGAGCGTCGTCGAGGCGAGTGTCTGAAGGACCTTTAGTTTACGTTAGCCCTAGCAAAGTCTCTGGGTCTTTTGGTCAACTCCGAAAAGTCGCATCTGACCCAGACACAGTCCATCGTGTATCTGGGGATTCAGATGGATTCAGTGGCTTTTGTCGGGGCGTTTCCATCCCAGGAACGTCAGCGACTGGGGTTAGAGAAAGTCGCAGCCTTCCTAGAGAGAGAAGCTTGTTCGGTGAGGGAGTGGATGAGTCTGCTGGGCACCATTTCCTCGCTAGAAAAGTTTGTCTCGCTGGGAAGACTGCACCTCAGGCCTCTTCAATTTTTCCTTGCGGAAGAATGGACGTCGAAAGAGGACCTGAATGCGATCCTAAGGATCTCCAACAAGGTAAAAGTCCACTTAAGATGGTGCTCGACCCCTCAGAAGTTACGAGAGGGCTTCTCCTTAAATCTTCTGAGTCCCGACCTAGTGTTTGTTCTCAGACGCTTCCATTTCCGGTTGGGGAGCAACACTATGGGGGGGAGGAAGTGTCAGGCTCCTGGAGAGGTGAACAGGTAGCCTGGCACATCAATGTAAAGGAAACTGGCAGCGATATTCCTGTCGCTGCAGTTCTTCGAAAACAAACTGTCAAGCAAGGTTGTTCAAGTCCAACTCAGACAGTACCACAGCCCTTGCGTATCTAAAGAATCAGGGAGGAACTCGCTCCAGATCCCTTTTTCTCCTGGCGAAGGAAGTTCTGCTATGGGCAGACGCAAGGCGCATCAAGATCCTGACAAGATTCGTGGCAGGGGTTTCAGAATGTCAGGGCGGACCCATCTCAGTCGCCGAAATCAGATTCTACCAACAGAATGGACCTTGCAACCAGGAAGTCTGTCAACAATTATGGAGATTGTGGGGTACGTCCTCTAGTAGACCTGTTCGCTACATCAAGGACGAAGAGGCTTCCTCTGTATTGCTCCCCGGTTATGGATCCAGGGGCAATTGCAGTGGACGCGTTGCTCTGGAACTGGACAGACCTGGATCTTTACGCCTTTCCCCCATTCAAGATCATGGGGGACGTAATGAGGAAGTTCGCAGCTTCAGAAGGGACAAGGTTGACTCTGATTGCCCCAATGTGGCCAGCAACGAGATGGGTTCCACAGAGGTCATGACATTCCTTGTGGACTTCCCAAGAACGTTGCCCTGGAGGGAGGGAGATTCACTCAGACAGCCGTCCCACTTCAAAAGGGTTTTTCACCAAAACGCCTCTCCGCTCTGGCTATGACTGCGTTCAGACTATCGAAAAGTTGGCCAGAGCGAGAGGCTTTTCAAAGGCAGCTGCGAGAGCAATCGCTAATGCTCGAAGAGCCTCTTCAAGAGCTGTCTATCAATCTAAGTGGTCCTCCTTCAGGGCATGGTGCAAGAAGGAAGGAATTTCCTCTTCCACGACCTCTGTGAATCAGATAGCAGATTTCTTACTCTATCTAAGAAATGTGCAGAAATTGGCAGTTCCTACAATCAAGGGTTATAGGAGTATGTTGTCTGCCGTTTTTCGCCACAGAGGACTGGACCTCTCCGACAATAAGGATCTGCACGATCTCTTAAGGTCGTTTCGAAACCACCAAGATTCCACAGGCAAGACCCCCGCTCATGGAATCTAGATGTGGTGTTGAAAACATCTGATGCTAAGTCCCTTTGAGCCTCTCCATGAAGCTTTCTCTAAGGGACTTGACGAGAAAAACGCTTTTCCTAGCTTCTCTGGCGACGGCGAAGAGAGTTAGTGAAATCCAAGCGTTCAGTAGCCTAGTGGGCTTCAAGGGAGACAGCGCTGTCTGCTCGTTGAACCCATCTTTCTTGGCTAAGAATGAGAACCCGTCTAATCCTTGGCCAAAGAGCTTTGAAATCAAAGGAATATCGAGTCTCGTGGGTCAAGAACCAGAGAGAGCCCTGTGCCCTGTCAGGGCTCTCAAGTTCTATGTGAATAGGACTAAAGAGTAAGAGGTCCCTCAGGTAATCTCTGGTGCTCGGTGAAGAGACCAGATTTGCCGTTGTCGAAGAATGCTGTTGCTTTCTTCTTGAGGGACGTCATTAAAGAGGCTCATTCATCTTGCCAGAAGACTGATATGAGCCTCTTTAAAGTGAAGCTCACGAGGTCAGAGCCGTAGCTACTTTCTCTTGCTTCCAAAGGAATATGTCTATCAGAGATATTCTTGATAGCACCTTCTGGAGGAGCAATTCCGTATTCGCCTCACATTACCTCCGGGATGTGAGAACGATTTACGAGAACTGTAGTTCTTTGGGGCCTTACATTTCGGCAGACACAGTTTTGGGGGCTGAAGGTGGCTCTCTCCCTATCCCTTAGCTTAGTTAGGTTAGTTTATTGTGTTTTTGGTTGATGGTGAGATCTTCTATGGAAATCTCCCATTCCTTAGTGTTAATGTCAGGGGTTTTTTGGTTAGTTGGTCAGGTGGTGGTCGTTTGCTGTGTTACTGCCATATGTTTGGCTAGATGGTCTTGTCACATTGTGGTCACGTCCCCGTTGACAGAGCATCCAGAGTGCACCAGCACTACAGGTCCCAAACCTGGCTGGCAACTCTGATAAAAGCATAAGCAGGCTTTAAGTGACAGTAATCACAGAGTCTACTTTGCTATCAGGTAAGGAAACCAATAAGTTAATCTTTTATTTAATTTAAGTTTCCTAAAAATCCTAGTCTGTCTCACCCACCATCCGAAGGTGGGATTCAGCTATATATATATCTGACAGGTAAGTTTCATGAACAAAATGTTATTGTTATAATACAATTAAGTTTGTTCATACTTACCTGGCAGATATATATAATTAGAGTGCCCACCCATCCTCCCCTCAGGAGACAAGGGTCATGAATAAATATGAATAGAAAATGGGAATGGTTTCCTGATATCCGCCTCCCAGCGGCGGGAATGGGTACTACCACCTGGCCGCCCACTACGTGTGCCGCGAGTTTTGAAATTCTGTCGGACGTCAGAAATACAGCTCTATATATATCTGCCAGGTAAGTATGAACAAACTTAATTGTATTATAACAATAACATATTTACTATTTTCAAATACAGTAGTACCTCGAGATACGAAAGGCTCTACTTACGAAAAACTCGAGATACAAAAGCCAATGCGAAAAATTTTACTGCTCTACATACGAAAAGTTTTCAAGATACGAAAGGTTGTTGCTGTGAAGTCCCGAGATTCACCCCGGACCACCGAGAACAATTTTAAAACTCCGCGCGCCAACTGAGTAAACTCGCCACAGCCTCCCGCTCTCCATTGGTTTCCTGATGCTAGTCACCCCATAAAAGGTCCTGCTCTCCTATTGGTCAGTATCTACCCCTTGTGCTTTAAGTATTCTATTGGTAAAAGGTGCTGTAAATTGAAAAACTTATTCATTGGCAATACATTTAATAAAAAAAAAAACATTAGGTAAAGATAGAATAAAGAGTAGAAATGAATGGTTATTATACTGTTTGGTAGTTTCAGTAGTTAAAGAGAGATAATGAAAATTTATGGCTTACTGTGTAAAGTGATTGCTTGTCGATCGTTCGATACTCGTAAGTGCTGGATGTAAATAGACGTTTGGAAGCTTTTTTTTTTTTGTTTGTTTATTATAGTTAATGGTTACTTAATAATTATTTGAAATGAGTACATGCAATACATTTAATAAAAAAATTGTGAATTAGATATCATAAAATATAAAATAAATCAGACTGCCAACAAATACGTATTTTCTGGGCTCAGTTCGTGTCGCTGCGCGAAATAATCCTTTAGTTCATTATTTTCTTAGGTAAATGATCTAACAGATACCAGAGAATAACAAAATAAAGAAGAGGTCAGTATAACTGACTCGCACACCAAAATAAAAGAAGGGTGTCGGTGTGGTCACTAGGGCGAGTGAGACCACTACCACGAATTTCTTGCCATTTAGAAATTTCCCACAACAACAATTTCCCTCAAAGAGAGCTGACCCACAGAACGGGCGGCAACTACTACTACTGCAACCCACGCCAAGCCGACTGCCGCGCCTCTGGTGGCCATCCTTTATGTTAGCAGCCAAGAGACCCACGCGTTTCTTTTTTGCTCTTGTTTTTGTGCTGTGTTTTGTGTGATTTTTTCGCCACCGATGGAACGTTCAGCTATTGCAGCGGCTAAGTTAAGTATTCCGAAAGGTTTCGATTTAGTTTTCGTTCCTCCCACGAGCCTGTATTTGCCGTTTTTTTTAGGTATAAATACAGGTTCCGGTCTGGAGCATGGCGCATTGTTCTGCCTCATGGCGGTTTGGTTCTCGGTCTCCCATACCTGGAACCTTTCCCTTATTTTTAACGTGCGTCTCTAGTCCTTTTTATTATTATTTTGTTAGGGGTTTAGCCTGCCTTGGTTTTAGGTCATGCATGTATGTCTCTCTACCTTAGGGAGCATTCAGTTTTCTTATCCAGACCCAAGCCATCGCTCTTCGTATCGGCCCAGGCTAGCTTTGAGTGGTAGACTTTTCTTTCGGGTTAGTCGTACACTCCTGGATATTTTTCTCTTACTGTATTTTATTTTCCCCTACTTTTGTTGTTATTTATTGTGTTTTGGTTAGCCTAGGGCGTCTGGTCTATTCGCTTAGCCTAGGTATCAGTGGTCCCATGGTCCTCTACGGTTTTTGTTGCATCCTTATTGTCAGTTTTGTTGCATCACGTTTTGTTGCATCACGTTTGTTGCAATCTTTTCTGATCAGTTTGGTTGCATTAGCCTAGGCTACCGATTTTGTCGGGTTGTGTTGTGTTATCGTACCTTGGTCACCCTGTGATCGTGGTACAGCCAGACGTCCCGTCCCAGTCGCCTTCCCCCCCCCCCCCCCCTCCGCTCTCTCCATAGAGTAGGGGGGAGGGAGGTTTGTCCTTGCTCGCTCCATCCGGGCTGACTCCCTCTCTCCCTACGCGGAGGGAGTAGGGGAGTCTGGACAGACGCTTGGCTGGGAGTGACCTTGCTCTGGTTTATGGTGGTGCTTCGCTGTGACGGAGTTGGGGGGTGGTCCTCCTCCGCCTTTGTTGCTCCGGCGCTCCGCTGTATGCTCGGGAACTGTTTTCGCCCCTCCTCGCCTCCTCCCCCGTGATGACGGATCTCTGTTCTCTTTCGTGGAGCCCCATCGATTACGGGGGGGAGGTACGGTAGCCCCGTCTGCCGGCGGAGTGTATGCGTTTCAGTTGGTCACTTTTTGCTTTACACCGTTCCTTCTCTCCGGCGTCGCCGACGGAGTCGGACAGCGCCGCGATTCGGGGTCGTTCTCCGGATTTATTTTAACTGTTTTATGCTTAAGTTAATTATAAGTTATTTATAAGTTACCTTAAGCTGGGTTCCTCCCCTGACCTTGGTGTTTTCATTCTCCAGCCTACGCCGGAGTCTTCATTTTATGCCTATTAAGGTGATAGGGGAGGGGTTATGCCCAAAAATTTATCATTCTCCGGCATGCAACGGAGTACTAGAGTAGCCCTGTGAGGTGTTTATATCGATACTCATGTATCCTTCCACTTACAGACTACCAACTGTGAGCACCCGGGGTGCAACGCTGTGCTCCAGGACCCCTGCGGGCATGAGGTCTGCAGGTCTCATGCTCCGTGTTCGACTTCTCATGGGAGTTTGCAGGTCTGGTTCCACGAGACGTGTATGATCTGCTACGATCTCGTGAGTCAGTTTTTGGACGGGGTAAGTATTTTCCATCTGTATATACATTCGATATGAATTCTGAGATATATATTTTAAGCTTAAGTTCCCTCCTAATATTATGGAATATATGCTGATATTGTCTAATCTTAAGTTTATTTTATTCTAAGGTTGAATCTCAACTTTAGCCTAAAATCTAATAGACACCCTCTCTTCCAGGCTGCCGTGGTTAGAGAGACTGCTCTTGCAACCTTGAGAGCTTGGGTCGGCGGCTTCGGGAAGAACACCGCCAAGGGACACCCCTACATCCTAGAGAAGAGGATGGCTGTCCTGCTGTTCCCTGGCGGCAAGCCGACGGGGTAAGTCGACCCGGCGGAGGCAGCCTCGACGATGACTGCGATCCAAGGGCAGGTCGCCCAGTGTATGAAGGAACCAGGCCAGGATATCTCGGCGGAGGTCGCCACTTTAGATTTGAATGTAGAGCCTATGGTAGGCGTAGATGATCTGTTGGTCGAGGTAGGTACGTTGGACGCTCAAGGGCTTCCCTTGGGCGCCACTGGTTATCTTTCTTCTCCTGCTCCTGTCCAGGCTTTAGGAGCAGAGCTCTCGTATACTACGCCCCAGCGCTTCTGTGGTTCCCAAAGTGAAGGGTCACAGAGCGCAGAAAACTCTGACTAAGACGTCGTCGTCTAAAAAGACTTCTTCGGCGTCTTCCTCTCGTAAGTCTTCGGCTTCTAATCCTGGAGCAGAGAAGGGTAAGTCATCTGCTTCAGGCTCTAGAGTCTCGAAGAATAAGTCCTCCAAGGAGAGACCCCGTACTCCGGCGGAGTCAGTGGTCTCTCCTTCCCCTTCGGTACCTCTGGTGAGTTACCCGTCCACGTCGACATCTGTTCCTAGCTTTGATCCCAACGCTTTCTCCGTCAGGATGATGCAACAGATGGGAGACTTGGTAGGGTCCCTGAGGACGAGTATGGAGCAGATGTTCTCCCAGTTGTCGGAACATGATTCCACTCAGGAAAATCTATGTCTGGCTTCAATCAGGCCCCTCAAGCTGCCTCTCCGGCACCTGGCGCAGGCCTACTCCAGCTCCCTCCTCATGATTCTCTTCCTCCATTCTCCATGAACAATCCCTGGAGAGTAGCTTCATACGCTCCTTTCCAGGACGGGTTCATTTCTATCCCGGAGTGTGGTACTCGAAGGATCGAAGACTTTTGAGTTTTACCCGGAGAATCTTCAACCTCCGTTCATTGGCTACGCCAGGCTGACAGAGGCTGCTATGAATAGGGAGGATAAGGTTCTTAGGGAGACAGTGCTGTACTCCAGGGACCAGGCTCAGAGGGAGTGGCTCCGGTGTCTGGATGAAATGGACTGTTCCAACACCAGAATCCAGGCATTCAAGAGTCCTTTCACCATCTTTACGATGGAGGAAGAGACTCCTTTTCCTTTCCTGACCAAGATCGCCAGCGTTACCATCCCGGCTGGCTTAAAGGGAAAGCCCTTGCCACAGTTGAGGGAGGCGGACCCCACATCACCCTTGCTCCCTTCGCTTGGGGATTTGTGGGAAGACCTGCCGAATACTTTTCGGTAGGCAAGCTTAAGCCGGACTGTGCGATGGATCAGTTCGGCGAGAAGCTTCCGAGACTCCCCGATAGCCTCATTCAGTCCGAGTTTGAGGCTAGAACTAGGCTGGCCAGGTCTATTAACACCATGGCAATGACTGAGGTAGCGGCCATATCATACGCTTCAGAGCCGCTATTCAAGCTGTTGACCAAATCACAGACTTGTACAGTCCAATCGGACCTGTACGAGTTTGTGGTTGTGAGTGTCAACTGCCGGAAGCATGTCCTTCAGGAAGCAACTATTCGGCATGAGCCGAATAAGTTGCTCTCCTCCAACATTTGGGGGGCAGACCTCTTCCCAGAAGCGATGGTTAGAGAGGTTCAAAGCGAGGCCACGAGGCTCAATCAGAGCCTCAAAGACCGTTGGGGCCTCTCCGCTAAAAGACGTCAAGACCCTTCGTCTACAGGCAAGAAACTAAAGAAGACCAAACGGTTTCAGCCTTACCAAAAGAAGCCTCAGCACTTCAGTCAGGCTGTGTCTGCGGTGCCGGTCGTTCAGCCGGGGCAGCCTTCCACGTCGAAAGCTCAGGCTCAGCCCATCTATCTGATTTCCCCACAAGCTCAACCTTCCACGTCCTATGCGGTCTCCCTGGCATTTAACCAGGTGTTCGAAGGCCAGGCCTTTCAACACTTCGACCGGTTCGCCAGGAGAAGTAAAGCTAGAGGATCCTTTCGTCAGAGAGGATCAGGAAGGTTGCTCAACAGGGGAAAGCACTTCCGTGGAAGCCGCGGAGGTCACTCGGCTCAGCAGCAGTGAGATCTCCAAGGTAGGAGGGAGACTGTTTCTCTTCCGACATCAGTGGGGATTCAGCAAATGGGCACAAAGTATTGTGTCGAAAGGCCTGGGTTGGAGTTGGATCGGAGGCCCCCCTCCACCCAGACCGTTCCTTCAACTTCCATCGAAGGAATTGACAGAGTATGCAGAGGAACTCCTTCAGAAAGGAGCAATAGCGAGAGTCAAGCGATTAAAGTTTCAAGGTCGCTTATTCAGCGTGCCAAAGAAAGGCTCATTAAAAAGAAGGGTAATCTTAGACTTGTCCCAGTTAAACTTAGCCATTCGCTGTGACAAGTTCAAAATGCTGACTATCTCGCAGGTGCGGACCTTACTTCCCCGTGGGGCCGTCACCACCTCTATCGATCTTACAGACGCATACTATCATATCCCTATTGCAAGACACTTTCGCCCTTACCTAGGCTTCAAGCTGGGAGACCAAGCATTCTCCTTCAAGGTAGTTCCCTTCGGTCTGAACGTAGCCCCCAGGGTATTCACGAAGTTGGCGGAAGTAGTGGTTCAACAACTAAGGTCTCAAGGGATAATGGTAGTAGCGTACCTCGACGACTGGTTGATATGGGCACCAACAGTCGAGGAATGCCGCAAAGCCACAAAGAAAGTCATTCAGTTCCTGGAATATCTGGGGTTCCAGATAAACAGGACAAAGTCAAGACTCACTCCGGAGTCCGTTTTCAATGGCTGGGCATTCAATGGAATCTATCTTCTCACACTCTGTCGATTCCAGTAACCAAAAGTAAGGAAATAGCGAAGTCAGTGAAGCAATTTCTAAGGTACAAATATGCTTCAAGGAGAAACCAGGAAAGAATCTTAGGTTCCCTTCAGTTTGCCTCAGTGACAAACATCTTGATGAAAGCCAAACTGAAAGACTTAACCAGGATCTGGCGCTCAAGAGCAAATGTCAGATCCAGAGACAAGTTGTCAGCAATACCGCAAATTCTCCGAAATCGTCTGCGTCCTTGGACAAAGATGAAGAATCTGTCCATGTCAGTGCCTCTTCAATTCCCTCCTCCGGGAATCACTATCCACACAGACGCTTCATTAAGCAGCTGGGGAGGATATTCTCAGTTCAAGAAAGTTCAAGGAACGTGGTCACCCCAATTCCGCCAGCTCCACATAAATGTATTGGAAGCAATGGCAGTGTTCCTGACTCTGAAGAGGCTCCTTCCACCAAAGAACTCTCATGTAAAGTTAGTTCTGGACAGCGCAGTAGTAGTTCACTGCATAAACAGGGGAGGCTCCAAGTCAAGACACCTGAATCATGTCATGGTAGCCATCTTTTCCCTGGCGGACAAGTTCAGTTGGCACCTCGCCTCCACCCATCTGGCCGGAGTGAGAAATGTTATAGCAGATGCTCTATCCCGTTCAGTCCCACTGGAGTCGGAATGGTCGCTGGACAACAGTTCGTTCTAATGGATACTCCGGAGGGTACCAGGTCTACAAGTAGATCTGTTCGCCTCTCAAGCGAACCACAAACTTCCTTGTTATGTGGCTCCCAACCTGGACCCTCTGGCCTATGCCACAGACGCTCTATCCATAGACTGGAACAACTGGGAAAAGATTTACATCTTTCCTTTGGTGAATCTTCTCCTGAAAGTTCTGAGCCAACTCAGGACTTTCAAGGGTCAGGTAGCTCTAGTAGCTCCGGACTGGCCGAAGAGCAATTGGTACCCGCTGCTGCTGGAATTGGGTCTTCGTCCCCTTCGGATTCCCAATCCCAGACTCTCCCAGTCGGTACAAATGAAGACTGTGTTCGCTTCCTCAGGAATTCTCAAAGCCCTAACTTTATGGACTTCATGAAGTTTGCGGCCAAGAGGGAAGCAAATATAGATCCACAAAATATCCTCTTCTTAGAATCAGATAAAAGGGATTCAACTTTGAGGCAGTATGACGCTGCAGTTAAAAAGTTGGCATCTTTCCTGAGAGAATCGGACATTAAAATCATGACAGTCAACTCAGCTATATCCTTTTTCAGATCCTTATTTGAAAAAGGGTTCGCAGCTAGCACTATTACGACAAACAAGTCAGCCTTGAAGAAGATCTTTCAGTTGGGTTTTAATATAGACTTAACAGACTCCTACTTTTCGTCTATTCCCAAGGCTTGTGCTAGACTTAGACCTTCCGTAAGGCCTACTTCAGTGTCATGGTTTCTAAATGATGTTCTAAAACTGGCTTCAGATACAGATAATACGACATGTTCATTCATAATGCTCTTAAGAAAAATATTATTTCTGGGCTCAGCCGTGTCGCTCCCGTGAAATATGTCTGCTTTAGCACTATTTCTAGTAAAATATTGCTATAATACCAGAGAACTGCTAAATTGGACATGTCAGAAGCTTCTGACTCGCTCACCTATATAAAAGGTGTCGGTATAAAACTGGGGCGAGTGTTAAACACTACCACAGCAACCCCTCCAATTAGCCTTTTCCTCATCAAAAGACCCTAAATACGGGGAGCTGACCCATAGGTCACACCTAGCTACCCCGTTGAAGGCGTCTGTGACGTCATACTTTTCGATAGCCATATCGTGTTCGTACGTTCGAATATAGCTATTTGTTCTTTTATTTTTATTCTTGGTTACGGATCGTCAATCTACCTCTTCACCCAAGTTAAGTACTGGTTCCGCCCTTTTTCAATATTTAGAGAGGGAATTTGCCTTTCGTTTTGCCTTTATTTAGGATTTTATTAGCGTCACTTATAAGTAGCGGGTGGGGCGGGCGGCAAGTCGCCTTTACGGCTTATCCTTGAATTGCACCGATTTCGAGTGGTCTTCTTCTCTGCTTGTAACATGTGATATTTCAGTACATTATTTATTTATTTATTTCTGGGTGGCAGTTTTTAGTCGATCCTATTTTCGTTATGTTTTGTTATTTTCATTATTTTCATGTTTTTCACGGGGTCTTCATTCGAGTACTTTCTTTATTTCGTGCTTCGCCGTTTATCCACCGTCCCCCCCCCCCCCCCCTGTTATTTTTAAGTTTGGTTTATTTTCATTCAAGAATTTTCCCTTTTTTTCTTTTCGTCAGCTTGCCGTTTCTTATCGTTTGTCTGTAGGCAAGTAGTTTTTCCCTTTTGCGCCCACCGTTATCGAGTGGCCTTCATTGCTGGTTTTTTATATTTTACGTAAGTTTATTTTCATTTCCCCCGTGTTAAAGCTGATTTTCTTTTAGCTTTAAGTAATTGATTTTATTTTCTCTATGTATATGTTGGATGTTAGGTCGGTTAGCCTACATAGGCTATGCCTGCGTTTTCCTCGTGATCTTTTATTTGCGAGGGTACGCTGCTCACGTGATCGTCACCCCATCAGCCCTCCCTCCCTCCCCCTCACGTGGGCCCCCAGTAGTTGGGTGCTCCTCTCGCCTCGGTTGTCGCTGACAGCCGTTCCCATCAGCGGAGGGGGGGGGGGTGTAGAGGGTCCTCCAGGACCTTAGGTTGGTGGGTGTCGCTTCTCAGCCGACCGCCTCCGGAGTTGATGATTGCTTTGCGTATGCAGCCTCGGCTTCCGTGGATTTGTTGCGCTCTGCTTCTTTCAGCTCCCGGAGCTTACATCCATCCGCCTAAAACATTCCCTCTCTGCATAAGGCGGATTTAGATTCCGGCTTCTCCGTTAGCCGTTGAGGGCTATGTTTACGGAAGTTACCCTTCCGTAGGTGGAGATATGATATTTGTTATTTTAGTTCTCTTTTTTTTATTTTTATTTTCTTTTCTTTTTGCCACGGAACTTGCAGGTTCATGTGGTTACTCCGTGTACCCCCCACCCCGGGTCATAAAGCTCTGGGTGGTTTTATTTCTTACACAGTCCCCGGGACGTAAATATATGATATATATATATATATTTTCCTTTCTTTTGCCACGGAACTTGCGAGTTCATGTGGCCGTCCCCCCCGGACCCCGGGTTACTTCGTGTACCCCCACCCCCCCTGGGTCATACAGCTCCGGGTTGTTTTAATTATTACACAGTCCCCGGGACGTAAATATATGAATATATATATACATATATATTTTTTATATACCTATATATTATTTCAGTCCTGAATGCTCCGGCATATGACATTATTATCATAATAATCCTAATAAGTTTGTGCAATTGTTCTTATATATTATTGCACTTACAGGCCACTCAGTGTCTGGTTGCCTGTCTACAGGATCGGATGTGCAACCATGATGTTTGCCGGAACCATGCCCCGTGCGCAGTATTGCTTACCGGTTCCGTAGTCTGGCATCACGAAAACTGCTTTGCCTGCTACGCCTTGTACAACAGGTTACCTGTTCGGAAAGTTACCGCACTGCTTGTTCTATGCATATTGTGATGGAATTATATTACACTACTTTTGTTAGTGTAAAAAAAAAAATAAAAATAAATAAATAAATATATAAAAAAAAAAATTAAATAAATAAATAAATAAATATAAATTTCTTTAAATTAAATTACATTAATTAATCAACTTATGTAAGGATAATGTTCAAAGATTTTTCTCGAAATTGACACTTCCTTCCTTGCATTACAGACGGAGCAGTCTGTTAAGCATGCTGCACTCTCCACCCTCAAGATCTGGGTTGGAGGTTTTGGACAGAACGTAGGGAAAGCTAAGCCTAATATTCTACCTCAAGATATGGCAGGCCTTCCCAGCCGGGAAAGCTGCCAGATACGTTGACCCAAAAGTCGCTTAGCAGCCAATTATCAAATCAATTCAAGATTCAGTTATGGAACAGCAAGAGGCAGAGTTGCCGGACCTTGGTTTGGAAAGTCGTCTCACTTGAAGTAGTGAGGATTTGCCCGTTACTCTAGATATGGTTACAGGTAACAGTGTTAATGAGGCTAGCCTAGTTGGTCAACGTGGTCTTTCCTCGAGTGACTCTGATTCTTCCTCTCCCTTTACTCCCAATTCCTTCATGGGTTTCACAGGAGGTTTGCCCCCTCCCAGGTCGCATTCCTTCTCTGTGATTCCTAGATTAAAGAGAAAACCTTCGGGTAAAACCTTGCTTAAAAGCCAATCAGACACAAAGCCAAGGCCTGGGCAGGTGCCAGAGGTTCATACACATATTAAACCTAGGCTGAGATTTTTTTTCTAAGTCTGCAAATCCAAGGCCTTAAGGATGAGAACTTCTTCCCATTGCCCCTCAAGTCCATCCCTTCAATGTCTTGAGATCGGATACCTCATAAGGTACCGTAGGGAGGGCTGGAAGGTTCCCCTTTAGTCGGCAAAGACCTGTTCAACACGAATATTTTAAATCAGGTCAGTGGTCTTGCTAGCTTAGTCAGTTCAGTCGCAGCAAGGTTTGGAAATGGTGTTTTTAAAAAGTTTTAGGGTGCACAGGACGCCCTGATTGCAGGTCTCAGACAGGAGTCGGCAGTTCTGGCACCTCCTAGTAACTTGGTGCAAGGTCAGAGCATGCCTGACGGGTCCACGCTCCCTCCGTTCCACCCTGGTGATCCTTGGAGGGTAGCGAACTTCGCTCCGTTTGTCAGCGGGATGTTGACTGCAGAAGGTTGTGGTACACGTAGACTCGAGGATTTCGAGTTCTTCCCCGAAAGGTTATGGCCACCATTTATAGGTTATGTTAGGCTTATGGAGGCAGCTTCGATTAGGAAGGACAAGGTCTCCAAGGGGACTGTTATCCTTTCTAGCAATCAGGCTCATCAAGTATGGATATGGAGCCTAGAAGTGGATCTGCTCAAATACTAAGGTAACAGCATTTAAAAGCCCTTTCACGATGTTTACGGCTGATGACGGGAACTCCTTACCTTTTACATAAAAGGTAGCAGGACTTACCCTTCAGGCAGTGGATCGGGAAAGAGCCCCAGCTTAGCGAGACAGATCCCACATCATTGCTACTCCCAGGTAGGGAGAATTTGTGGAAGTTTGCCGGCTACATTCTCGGTAGGCAAGCTTAAGCCAAACTGTGCAATCAACTTGTTTAGTGAGCGCCTCTGTCAGACGCACTGATCCAAGCCGAATTTGATGCTAGGACACGTCTTGCAAGGTCTCTTAACTCTCTAGTGATGACGGAGACGGCGGCTCTGGAGTACGCTCATGAACCGCTGTTTAGTCATTGCGGGAGTAGTTACTTTTAAGCATGCAATGTGACTCGTACGGCTTTGCGGTTACTAAAGAGAATTGGCAGGAAGCACGTTCTATCCGAGGCTACGATCAGGCACGAACCCAACAAGCTTCTGGCTTCCTCAATCTGGGGTGCAGATCTCTTCCCAGCTTCGGCAGTAAACGAGGTTCAGAACGAGGCATCACGTTTTAATCAAAGCATCAGATTGCGTTGGGGCATTCCTTTCTAAAGGAAATTAGAGTCTTCTTCCTCCAGTTTTAGGGCTAGGAAGGGTCAAGAAGGTACCAACCTTAAGCATGCAATGTGACTCGTACGGCTTTGCGGTTACTAAGAGAATTGGCAGGAAGCACGTTCTATCCGAGGCTACGATCAGGCACGAACCCAACAAGCTTCTGGATTCCTCAATCTGGGGTGCAGATCTCTTCCCAGCTTCGGCAGTAAACGAGGTTCAGAACGAGGCATCACGTTTTAATCAAAGCATCAGATTGCGTTAGGGCATTCCTTTCTAAAGGAAATTAGAGTCTTCTTCCTCCAGTTTTAGGGCTAGGAAGGGTCAAGAAGGTACCAACCTTTCCAAGTTCCGCAACAGCATCCTGTGCTACAAGCTGTTCTAATTCAGCAAGTTCCCCAACCTTCATCTTCTAAGGCTCAGCCTCGGCAACAGCATCAATTTGTCTTCCTTTCGCCGTCGGCTAGCCAACAGGTTCCCCCACTGTATTCGGTGTCGCCTACTTTTAACCCGGTCTATGAGAATCGGTATTTCAACCTGTTTTTACCAAGGTTGCTAGGAGTTGCAGGGCTAGAGGCCTCTTTCGTCAGCGTGGAGGAACAGGAGCCCAAGGGCGAGCTAGAGGTGCATGGTCAGAAAAGGAACCCGACCCTCATCATCTCAATGAAGTTCTTCAAATAGGAGGCAGGCTGTATCTCTTTTAACATCGTTGGGGGTTCAGCAGCTGAGCCGGAAGCATAGTATCCATCTATCAGCATCCAACCCAAGGGTTGATGGATTACTCCAGGGATCTTCTCCAGAAGGGACAAGGAACTTGAAATTTCAGAGTCGTCTATTCAGTGTCCCAAAGAAAGGGACCGCCGACCAAGAAGGGTGATCTTAGACTTGTCCCGTTTAAACTTGTACATTCCTTGCGACAAGTTCTAAATGCTGACCATCTCTCAGGTATGGGCCTTACTTCCCCGTGGGGGCGTCACCACCTCTATAGATCTTACAGACGCCTATTATCATGTCCCGATGGCTCGGCACTTCCATCCATTCCTGGGCTTCAAACTAGGGAAAGAAGCCTATTCCTTCAAGGTGATGCCCTTCGGGCTGAATATAGCCCCAAGGGTTTTCACGAAACTGGCGGAGGTAGTGGTGCAGGAGCTAAGGTCTCAGGTTTTATTGGTGGTGGCGTACCTAAACAACTGGCTAATCTGGGAGATGGCCAAAGACAAGTATATGAAAGCCATGGACGAGGTCATACCTTTCCTGGAATATATAGGGTTCAAGATCAACAGGACCAAGTCCCGATTGGCCCCAGAATCCAAGTTCCAGTGGCTAGGTATCCATTGGGGCTTGGATTCACACAATCTTTCCATTCCAATCAGGGAAGGGGATGACCAAGGTTACAAGCCAATTCTTAAAATGCAAAAGGCTTCGAGAAGGAATCAGGAGACGATCCTAGGCTCGCTCCAATTTGCCTCAGTCACAGACGTTCTGTTGAAAGCCAAGCTCAAGGACATCAATCGAGTTTGACGTTCAAAGGCCAATGCCAAGTGTCGCGACAAGTTCGGCCGGGTACCTCTGATTCCCAAGGAACGTCTACGTCCATGGGCAATGGCCGAAAACCTAGCCAAAGAGTTACAGTTGCAGTTCCCTCCCCCGTCCCTACTGGTGCATACAGTCGCATCACTGTCAGGTTGGGGAGGTTATTCACAGCACGTCAAGGTTCAAGGAACTTGGTCACCTCAGTTCCAAAAGCTTCACATCAACATCCTGGAAGCTATGGCAGTGTTTCTGACCTTAATGAAGCTCCGTCCTCCGGAGGAGACTCATATCAAGATTGGCTCTCGACAGTGCGGTAGTGATACACGGTATAAACTGAGGGTGGTTCAAAGTCAAGTCATGTGAACCACGTTCTGATAGCAACTTTTTCCCTAGCTGACAAGAACACCTGGCATCTATTGGCTACCCATCTGGCAGGAGTCCACAATGTAGTAGCAGACGCACTGTCCCGGTCAGTCCCCCTGGAGTTAGAATGGTCACTGGACCAGGAATCCTTCAAGAGGGTTTGTAGGAGAGTACCGGGTCTGGAAGTAGATATGTTCGCTACAGGGGCAAACCACAAGCTGCCTTGTTACGTAGCCCCAAATATGGACCCTCTAGCATACGCTACGGACGCCCTGAGTATAGGTTGGAACCAGTGGAGGGAGGTTTATTTATTCCCTCCAGTGAACTTTCTCCTGAAGGTGCTGCACAAGTTGAAATCCTTCAAAGGTCAGGTGGCTCTCATAGCTCCTTACTGGCCCAAGAACAATTGGTTTCCCCTTCTCCTGGAACTAGGTCTTCGTCCTCACCCTCTCCCGGACTTGAGGCTGTAGCAAAAAGTTCAAACGGTGACTGTGTTCGATTCCTCAGGTCTTCACAAAACCCTATCTTTATGGATTTCATGAAGTTTGCAGGTAGGAGGGTAGGGGATATTGATCCACAGAACATTTTGTTCTTGGAGTCAGACAAAAGAGAATCTACGCTTCGCCAGTATGGTTCAGCAGTTAAACAATTGCCTACATTGCTCAGGGAATCAAATGTCAAAGTAATGACACTGAACGGGGCTATAACATTCTTCAGGACTTTATTCGAACAAGGCTTGGCAGTTTTTGTATTTTACCAAAAAAGTCAGCCCAGGGTCCTTTCCCAAAGCGCGTGGTATTCGGGCTATAACAACTTCTGTAAATTTCTTCAAATATATGAACTTTGATGATGAAGAAGTATACTTGGTTGGTGAAGTCGCACTGGGTTTTCCAAAGCATTACCTTAAGTCTTTGGAGGATCTTAAATATCATGCAATAGCTGTAGGGAGGTCAGTGTCTCCTGCTACAAATCAATATAGTACTGTCCTTGTGTCATATGAATATTTTCCATTATGCCAGCATTATTAACATTCTACCTACTGCAGCACATTTCTTTGTTATTTGACTTGGTGTATGGTGTTAATTTATACAATTTAATATTCTATTTCTTTTCAGAGTGATGTAGCTTGGTGTTTCTCTGGTACAATTTCACGGGAGCGACACGGCTGAGCCCAGAAAAGGGATTTTGACGTAGGAAAAATCTATTTCTGGGCGAGGAAGCCGTGTCGCCCAGTGAAATCCCCCCCTGGTTTTTTCCCCCCCTTGCAGTGCACCAAGCTTCATTGCTATCGATAAGTATGACGTCACAGACGCCTTCAACGGGGTAGCTAGGTGTGACCTATGGTTCGGCTCCCCGTATTTAGGGTCTTTTGATGAGGAAAAGGCTAATAGGAGGGGTTGCTGTGGTAGTGTTTAACACTCGCCCCAGTTTTATACCGACACCTTTTATATAGGTGAGCGAGTCAGAAGCTTCTGACATGTCCAATTTAGCAGTTCTCTGGTATTATAGCAATATTTTACTAGAAATAGTGCTAAAGCAGACATATTTCACTGGGCGACACGGCTTCCTCGCCCAGAAATAGATTTTTCCTACGTCAAAATCCCTTTTTTATTAAGCTTGGCTTCAGGAGCTAGAATTTCAGAACTGTCGGCGCTATCCAGAGATTCGGGTCATGTAGAATTTCTCCCCTCAGGAGAAGTTCTGCTTTCTCCGGATCGCAGCTTTTTAGCAAAAAATGAGGATCCTTTGTTGAGGTGGGAACCATGGAAAGACCTTTCTCTTTGTCCAGTGATGACCTTACGAGCCTTTCTGTCTAGGACATCCTCCTCCTCTTCGGGTCCCCTCTTTAGGAGAGAAAAAGGTGGTACCATTATTCATTAAAGAAGGTATAAGCACAAAGATCCTCTACTTTATTAAACAAGCTAACCCTGAATCTTTCCCTAAGGCACACCCGTGTCAGGGCAGTGGCCACCTCAATTAATTATTTTCAACATATGAACTT
Source organism: Macrobrachium nipponense (assembly GCF_015104395.2). Lineage (NCBI taxonomy): Eukaryota > Metazoa > Arthropoda > Malacostraca > Decapoda > Palaemonidae > Macrobrachium > Macrobrachium nipponense. The sequence continues at coordinate 59,107,503 of NC_061088.1, forward strand.
TGATGATTTGAAAAAATATACTGGATGGAAATCGCCGACAGTATTTAAGCGTCACTACTTGAAGTCTTTGGAATCTCTGAAATTTTCAGCAGTTGCAGCGGGTAACATAGTTTCCCCTGACTCTGCCTAGTAGTACAATTGAAGATCCAGATCTCCTTTCTACCTACCTTACCTAACAGTTTGTCTAGCCTACCATATTGCTCTACACTTCGTCTCGAGTCTTAGCTGCTCTCATGATTGCTTAGTGGTGTGTCCCTTATTTTTATGCTAGGGTCACCCACAAATGTTTGTATATATTATCATTAAGAGTGTGGTCCCCTTATTTTTATGCTAGGGTTCCACACTCCCATTATCAATGGTTTATTGCCTTATGGATTTGTATCTATGAACTTATTGAGTGTGTTGTTTATGTTATTTTTTCCACACACATGTTAATTTACATATTCATACTTGTAACTTGTGTAAATACTTTTGTAAATATTTATAGCTGTAAGTTACATTTAATTGTTATTCTTTACTCAGAAATTGTCTGAAGATTTTGTATGAATATTTCAATTTTGTTTCAATTATAGTATTTTAGTTTAGTTTTTAGTTTTATTGAGACCCTCTATTCTTTTTAATCTTGTGCTAATTCTCTGGTATTATTTCGCGCAGCGACACGAACTGAGCCCAGAAAAAGGATTTTGACGTAGGAAAAATCTATTTCTGGGTGATTGGTTCGTGTCGCCCAGCGAAATCCCACCTCTTCCCAACCCTTCGCCCAAGATTGATTGCTAACTTCAGGATGGCCACCAGAGGCGCGGCAGTCGGCTTGGGGTGGGTTGCAGTAGTAGTAGTTGCCGCCCCGTTCTGTGGGTCAGCTCTCTCCTTGAGGGAAATTGTTGTGGGAAATTTCTAAATGGCAAGAAGTTCGTGGTAGTGGTCTCACTCGCCCTAGTGACCATACCGACACCCTTCTTTTATTTTGGGTGAGCGAGTCAGTTATACTGACCTCTTCTTTATTTTGTTTATTCTCTGGTATTTGTTAGATCATTTACCTAAGAAATAATGAACTAAAGGATTATTTCGCTGGGCGACACGAACCAATCGCCCAGAAATAGATTTTTCCTACGTCAAAATCCTTTTTTTTTAAATTCTTCTTCTGTTTTATTATTATGATACGTATACGTATGTTTCATTATAGCTGTCAGTAACTCGGTATCTCCACTAGGTAAAGATAGAATGAAGAATAGAAATGAGTGGTTATTATACTGTTTGGTAGTTTCATTAGTTGAAGAGAGATACTAATGACAATTTATGGCTTACTGTGTGCTAGGAAAAATGATTGCTTGGCGCTCGTTCGATACTCGTAAGACGGGTAAGAGCTGAAAGTAAACAATCGATTGGAAGGTTTGTTTTTTGTTTGTTTGTGTATTATAGTTAATGATTAATTAATAATTATTTGAAATGAGTACATACTGATTATTTATACATTTTATTGGCATATTCTAAGCTTTTAGCTCTTAGGTTTAGATGTCAGAATCATAGACTAGGCTACAGTAGCAACCGCTAACATAGGCTAGGCTTAATTCTAAGGGACATATGCTAAAGTCCTAATATATGCAGTAAAAATGGGGTTGAACATTACATGCAGTTGAATATTACTCAAGTATGTACAGAATTTTGCCTTTTTGGAGTCATATTTCTTCCGTCGGATCGGCGTTGTAACCCTAGGACATGTGTTTTAGGCCTGGAAATATAATTTACTGGGGTGTTTTTGGAGGGCTTGGAACGGATTAGTCATTTTACATGTAAAATGTGTTCCAAGATACGAAAAACTCATAATACGAAGGCCGCCTCGGAACGGATTAATTTCGTATCTCGAGGTACCACTGTATTAATATTAATTTATACAGCAATAATATCAATTCATTAAAGAAAATACCATAGTGAATTAGAAAGATTTTAGCTTATAAATTTAAAAAATTATGGAAGAATGAAGGAAATCCCAGTCAGATTCTTTCTCTAACTCCAGGTACTAAAACTCAGACATGCGTATCAAGTTAAGTGACGAGGGGGAAGGAGCTGATTTGTTGCTGCCATCAAGTGCTCATGAAATTTCCACCCCCTTTCTCTCTCTCTCTCTCTCTCTCTCTCGTTGCCCTCCTCTCACTCTCTCTCTCGCTCTCTCTTTTACTGAGAGAGATTTTTATGGTATATATATGCGTAATATGTTTATTAATATTTTCAAATGATAATAATAATAATAATAATAATAACTGTAATTAGAAAAATCATATGCAAAAGTATTTTACAAATACAGTGGTACCTCGAGATACGAAATTAATCCGTTCCGAGACGGCCTTCGTATCAAGAGTTTTTCGTATCTTGGAACACATTTTACATGTAAAATGGCTAATCCGTTCCAAGCCTTCCAAAAACACCCCAGTAAATTATATTTCCAGGCCTAAAACACATGTTCTAGGGTTACGACGGAAGAAATATGACTCCAAAAAGGCAAAATACTCTACATACTTGAGTAATATTCAACTGCATATAATGTTCAACCCCATTTTTACTGCATATATTAGGACTTTAGCATACTATGTCCCTTAGCAATAAGCCTAGCCTATGTTAGCGGTTGCTACTGTAGCCTAGTCTACGATTCTGACATCTAAACTTAAGAGCTAAAAGCTTAGAATATGCCAATAAAATGTATAAATAATCAGTATGTACTCATTTCAAATAATTATTAATTAATCATTAACTATAATACACAAACAAACAAAAAACAAACCTTCCAATCGATTGTTTACTTTCAGCTCTTACCCGTCTTACGAGTATCGAACGAGCGCCAAGCAATCATTTTTCCTAGCACACAGTAAGCCATAAATTGTCATTAGTATCTCTTCAACTAATGAAACCACCAAACAGTATAATAACCATTCATTTCTATTCTTTATTCTATCTTTACCTAACGGAGATACCGAGTTACTGACAGCTATAATGAAACATACGTATATACGTAACGTAATAATAAAACAGAAGAAGAATTCTAAAAAATGCGTATTAGTTGGCAGTCTGATTTATTTTATATTTTATGATATCTAATTCACAATTTTTTTATTAATGTATTGCATGTACTCATTTCAAATAAATTAATTAAGTAATCATTAACTAGAATAAACAACAAAAAAAAAAGCTTCCAAACGTCTGGTTTACATCCACACTTACGAGTATTGAACGATCGCCAAGCAATCACTTTTACACAGTAAGCCATAAATTTTCATTCTCTCTCTTCAACTACTGAAACTACCAAACAGTATAATAACCATTCATTTCTATTCTTTATTCTATCTTTACCTAATGTTTTTTTTTTTTATTAAATGTATTGCATGAATATTAAGTTCTTCAATTTACAGCAACCTTTTACCAATAGAATACTTAAAGCACAAGGGGTAGATGCTGACCAATAGGAGAGCAGGACCTTATGGGGTGACTAGCATCAGGAACCAATGGGAGAGCGGGAGGATGGTGGCGAGTTTACTCAGTTGGCGGCGCGGGAGTTTTAAAATTGTTCTCGGTGGTCCGGGCGAATCTCAGGACTTTGTAGCAACAACCTTTCGTATCTTGAAAACTTTTCGTATGTAGAGCAGTAAAATTTTTCGTATTGGCTTTCGTAACTTGGATTTTTCGTAAGTAGAGCCTTTCGTATCTCGAGGTACTACTTTACTACGATAATCTCTCTCTCTCTCTCTCTCTCTCTCTCTCTCTCTCTCTCTCTCTCTCTCTCTCTCTCTCTCTCTCTCTCTCTCTCTCTCTCTCTCTCTTAAAGCGATGTATGTTTTTTTGGATGATGATTTACTAATTTTGAAATATCAATATTAATGTAAACAGCAATAATATAAATTCATTAAAGAAAATACTAAAGTGAATTAGCAAGATTTTAGTTTATAAATAAAAAGAATTATGTAAATAAAATAAAGAAATGCATTAAAAAAAAACCCCAAACCCCGTGTCGTGTTACGTAGCCAGCTTGGTTGGCTGGGTTCCAACTGTCAAATCCAGTGTTGCCATCTACGGATCATTGAAATTCTCTCTCTCTTTCTCTTTTGCTGATATGAGATCATTTCTATGGTACATGTGTATGTTTATTAATATTTTTGCATAATAATAATAATAATAATAGTAATAATAATAATAATAATAATATATAACTAATCTCAAAATTTACATGTGATAGTATTTTAAAGAAGTACAATAATCTATCCATTTCACTCTTTTAAATAAGGACAACCCTCTCTCTCTCTCTCTCTCTCTCTCAATCTCTCTTCTCGTCTCTCTCTCTCTCTCTCTCTCTCTCTCTCTCTCTCTCCACACGAGATACTAGCATGCGCTAGTGGTAACACTCTCCCCTCTATTTTGGGCTGGAAGTGTATGTATAAGTATATCTTTAAGGACATTACTACATTTTATGGTAAAATAATAATATACAGTAACGAGTTTACAAGAAATAATATTACGTTTAATGAGATTAAACAGTAACGATAACATTCTCTCTCTCTCTCTCACGTATGTTTATTTGTTTTGTAGTGTAAATAAATGATTTACCTTATAACTAATTTTCAAATATTAATAAGATTAATTAAAAATAGCGATTCCCAGTCTTTTTATCCACTTGGAGGAACATGGCGGGGAGTAAATGAGTTTGATATACGAATTGGTGAGGGAGGAAGCGGAGTCTAGGAGTTATTCTCTCTCTCTCTCTCTCTCTCTCTCCATTATTATTCTCTCGTGTCTCAGAAATAATTCATAATTTCACTCTTGATGGTCAAATATATGATGTTGCTCTCTCTCTCTCTCTCTCTCTCTCATCTCTCCCATCTCTCTCTCTCGTCTCTCTCTCTCTCTCTCTCTATCTCTCACTCTCTCTCTCTCTCTCTCTCTCTCTCTCTCTCTCTCTCTCTTTTATTTGCTGTAGGTATATATTTTTAATGGTAAAATGTTTAAGATTACTTTAAAATGATATTAATATATAACCTCAAAGATTAATGCAGTAATAGGTTAGTAATTTTAGGTATATTTGAAGTAGGATGTTATCAAAGGTATACATTTGGCATCTGAACTTTCAAGATAGGCAGTTATAAGCATTTTTAGTGGTGGTTTTAACTATTCACGGGTTTTAACTATTTGCGGGGGTGTCTGGTACACATCCCCTGCGAATACGGGGGGGAACACTGTAATCTTTAATTAAAGTCGATTAGGCTTTCTACTCATCCTTGGCCTCATAGCCAGATGGATAGAGGGTCTGAGATAGTTTTAGCTAGATTGCGTATTGGCCACATTAAATATACTCAAGGGTATCTAATGATGAGTGGAGCGGATAGGCAGGTTCCTTGCTGTTCCACCTGTCGTGGATTTGACTGTGGTGCATATTTTGGTGGAATGCCCCATTTTGAAAATGAACGTAGAGCTTGTTTGCTGGCAATTAAGACACTCGCTGATATTTTAGGTGAAGGTACTCAGGCAGAGCAAATTGTAACATTTTTAAGAAATAATCTTTTATATGAATTATAATTTTATTCTCTTAAATGTTTTAGGTTTCTTGTTTGACTTTTATGAATCAGTGAATTGCATGTTAGATGGGTTGTATGCATGTTTGTATGTGTGATAGTTTTTTTTAGTTTTACAATTTAGTTTGTGTTTATTTTTCAAATATATACATATGCCCTGAATGGCCCCACAGCTCAGCGCTTGGCTATGCCAAAAATGTTATAATCTAATTTAATCTAACCTCCAGGACTACATTACTTTGGCTCTTGTATGCTGCCTCCTAGCAGTTTGACCCTGGATCACGTTAGGTCTCAAGGTCCATCATTTTCTTTGCAGGAGACCTTGGCTATAGAGGCTGCTGCTGCTTCCATTTTCCAGACTGTCTCCTGGCTAGATTTGTGATCCTTGCGGTGGCCAGGATAGCTTTAGATCTAGCAGTGGGTGGTTTAGTAAGTTCTTCCTCCTTTGTCAGGCTGTTGCAGTCTGATGCTAAGACCATTTCATATCAAGGCCACCTTAATGCAATTTTAGAAGATGCGATCGACTGGCAGCAAACTGATACCAAGGATAGGCTATTGCATTGGGGTTTCAAAATCGGAGGCTCTTTCTCGTCCTTCTCCTTTCCATCTGCAATGGCAGACAAGATGGTCTCCTGTCAATTCGTCCAAGTGTTCAACTTCTGTGAGAGTTCCTCAGACTTCTTCTCCGTCAAAGTCAAGACACAACAGTGTCCCTTTCAATCCCTCCCCTTCAAGGCTGGGAGGGGCTCTAGACGAAGGGGCAAAGGGGGTCGTCGGTAGAGTGGGTGCCTCTCCCTCTCCATTTCCACGGGTAGGGGAGTGCCTTGCAGGCCATTCGGCCAAATGGCAGTTGCATGGAGAGGAGAAATGGGTAGTAGGTGTTCTTCGTGAGGGGTATCTACTACCCTTCGACTTCTCCCCCCCCTCTTAAATTCTCAATCTGACCTATGCTCGTGGCTCCCCGAAGTACTTGGCTCTTCGGGAGGAAGTATTGAAGATGCTGGACAAAGAGGCAGTGGAAGAAGTGAAGCATCCTTCACCGGGGTTTTACACAGTTGGATTTTCCTGGTTCCGAAGGCTACAGGCAACTGGAGATCAGTGATTGACCTTTCCACTCTGAATCACTTTGTAAGGAAGACTAGGGTTAGGATGGAGACACCCCAGACAGTTTTGGCATCGATAAGAGACAATGACTTCTTGCTGTCTATAGACTTGAAGGATGCTTGCTTTCAGATTCCAATCCACCCTTCGTCCAGGAAGTTCCTTCGCTTCGATATGGGAGAGCAAGTCTTCCAGTTCAAGGTCCTTTGCTTCGGATTGGCTATGGCCCCTCAGGTGTTCACAAGGGTCTTTGCCCTAGTCTCAATATGAGCTCATGCTCAAGGGATTCACCTTTTGAGATACTCAATGACTGGTTGGTCTTGGCAAGCTCCTGGGAGAAACTACTTTAAGACAGGGATCGCCTTCTTCAGCTTTATCGGGAGCTAAGCATAGTAGTAATTGTGGAGAAGTCCAATCTGGTTCCCAGCCAGAGAGCTCTTTACCTGGTTATGGATATAGATACAGCAGCAATGTCGAGGGTGTTTTTCGTCAGACCAGAGGTTGGAGAAGTCCCAGTTGGTGGCATGCTTATTCCTGTCAGAGTTTGAACAACCAGCTCACCAGTGGCAGTTCCTTCTGGGGATTTTGTCTTTTCTGGAGAAGCTGGTCCCTCACGGTCGTCTTCATCTTTGGTGTCTGCAGTTGAAACTGAAGGACTTCTGGTCTGGGGCAGGGGATTTACCTTTGCAGTCAGTTCCTCGGTGAGAAAATGGGGAAAGACCTTCGTTGTGGTTGGACGACCAGAATGTCACGGTGGTAGTCCCTCTACTTTTACCCCCTCCAGACTGTCTCCTTTTTTCAGATGCTTCCATCGACGGTTGGAATGCGCATCTGGAAGATCTCCTTGCCTCAGGCATTTGGAATGAAGAGGAGAAGCTGCTTCATGTCAACAATTTGGAGTTAGAAGCAGCTTTCCTAGGTCTGCAGTAGTTCCGGGAGAGGGTAGAGGGTCGTTCTGTTGTTCTGATGTTGGACAGTACCACAGTGATTGCCTATGTGAACAAACAGGAGGGTCTTGTGTCTCACCAGCTCCATTCGATGACAGTCAAGTTGCATCAGTGGGCGATCAACAACTCAGTGGAGCTCTCCGCCAGGTACATTCCAGGCAAGAGGAATGTGGTCACTGACAAGCTGAGTTGTCGGAACCAATCCTGGCATGGAGTGGTCTCTACATCAGGACGTGATGGACAGGCTTTTTTACAATTGAGGAAGGCCTATGCTAGACCTCTTTGCCACTCGCTTCAAAAGGAAGCTGGAGGTTTATTGTTCATTGGTCCCAGATCCTCTTGCTCTAGCAGAGGATGCCTTACTGCATCCTTGGGACAATCTCAAGGTATATGGCTTCACTCCATTTTGCCTGATCCGTCAAGTTCTGAACAGAGTAATGAGTTCTTGAAATCTCAGGATGACCTTGGTGGCACGTCTGTGTCCTCAAGCAGTGTGGTTCCCGGATCTTCCGTCTCTTCTGTCAGAGGTTCCAAGAGAAATTCCCACATGGTAACAGCTCCTTTGCCAACCTCATGTGGAAAGGTTTCACTAGTCAGTAGAGTCCCTGTCTCTTCATGGCTGGAGACTATCAAGTACATATCTCCTCTGAGTGAGAGGGTTTTCTCAAAGGGCTTTGAGACGGAAATCTTCGTCACCAGTTTACCAGGGGAAATGGGCAATCTACTCTGATTGGTGTCATCGCCAGGGTTTATCTCCACTCAGAGCTTCTGTTTAGCAAATAGCAGATTTTCTGATCTTTCTCAGGGATGAGAAAGGTCTTTCTTTTACAGCTATCAGAGGCTACAGAGTGGCCTTGGGCTTGGTGTTATGCCTGAAAAGTATGGACATCTCTTCATCCTGTTCTCCAGGGGAACTCATGCCTCCTGTGTGGGGCTCTTTCTCTAGTACTGAGAAGTCTCACTCGAGATCCATTTGAGCCCCTACATCGGTCATCAGACAAAGATCTGACTCTAAAAACAATTTTCCTGTTGGCCTTGGAGTCTTCAAATTGAGTTGGTGAGGTTCATGGCCTAAGTTATGATGTTAACACACCTGGGGTTGGGGTCTGTGGCTTTCGAATTTGTCCTGGCATTCATATATCTAAGACCCAGAATCCCTTGGTGCATGATGACAGATTTGCCTCGTTTTCCATTCCCTCACTGAATGACTTTGTGGACAACAATCTGCAAGAGCTCTTGCTTTGCCCTGTCATAGCACTGTGATGCCAACTAAAAAAGATTTGTCACCTAAGACTTAGGTTCCTTAGACTTTTTGTTAGCACAGGCCAGTCCAGAAGGGAGGTGTCCAAGGATTTTTTTGTTTTTTGTTTTTTTTTCATTCTGGTTATGTGAGACGATTAAACAGGCTTACTCCTCACTTGATGGCTCTGTCACTGAGTCTGCTGAGTCTCTTGACATTTTAGAAAAACTTGTCTGTTCATAGAATTTTGAGAGCTGGTTCTTCGCTATGTCAGTCCATGCTCACATCTTTTTATCTAAAGGACGTTGCCCACAGGTCTTTGGACACTTTTTCCTTGGGTCTGGTGGTGGCTGCCCAACAAGTTGTGTATTTCACTCAGTGCCCCTAGCGGAGCAGTTTGTCTCTTACCTAAGATGATTATGTAGATGAGAGAATGAGTGAGTTGGCTGGCCTCTTGCTTTCTCTTTTTACCTTTCTTCTTCCTGTGGGGGGGTCGAAGAATAGACACGTCACATACTGGAACTGGTCTGATACAGGTGAGTTAGGTGGTCATACTGGTGGTGGTTTTTGTATTGTGACTATACAATAGACAAAGCTCCTATTCAGTAGCAAAGGCTCATTTCTCCTGCAAGGGGAGTGAGGAGCGGTAACAAACTTCTGTGGATTGCATGGTTTGTTGCATGAACAGGCAGAGTTTTCTTTTGTTCCTGGAATGCAATAAATCTGGCCATATATCATTGTGTTTCAACCCAGACGGCTGATGTTTTAGATATCTGATTGTCTATTTTCTTGAGGGCTTGGGCTTCCTTCTTTAGAACTGATTTTTCTAGGAAGGGTGGTCAGGTGAGGTAACTCCCATCCGGTTTAAGATACTCATACCTCCCTCCAAGTATAAGTCTGTCCTACTGTTAAGACTGAGGGTTTGTTCCAAGTGTGAACAAATGAGAAATTCTTAATCAATTTGTATTTTCCATAGCTAACAAACTTGAGGTCTTAATGTATACTGCCCACCTCTAGCTGCCCCTCTCTCTTTTCCTGGTTTGGGAGAAAGACTAGTGCATCACAAGGTTCTATTCCTGGTCGGTGACCAGCTTCCACCTCGTATATGTATGAGTTGCCAGATGCCACAGATTCCTTGCTTTACAATCTTTTATTGTTTTTAACCAGTTTCCAGCTGGTACAAGAAGATGATCCTATTGTTAAGACCGAGGGTTTGTTAGCTATGAAAAATACAAATTTAATAAAAATTTGTCATTTAAGGTAGGCAGACAGTCATAGGATTGTGTAAGTTCGATTGTGATTTTGTAAGTTCAAGTAACTGCGATGCTTTTTGATGACATACCAATGATTTGTAGTGTACAATTGAATTAACAGTGGTATGTATATTGGTGATAGGGTTAAATCACAGCATCAAAGAGAGTGAATTAAATATATTTAGCCTGGTCAGACAGCTCTTTATATGATTCCTTATAGTTAAATTACTGAGACATTGTTTATATAATGTAGTACACATATTATGAAGTCCATACTACAAGATGAGAGGGTTCTTTTTTGGAGCTCAATATAATGGAGTTGGTGACCATTGAGTTGGGATTTGTGAATTAAGAAGAACATTTTGTGTTTGAAAAACTTAATTTTTTTAAGTAGTATTGGGCTTGTATGAGAAAATCAGTTTTGTTTTTAAAAAGCTATTTTTTCTCATTTCTAGGTGCAACTTGGAACCTTAACAGGATACGAACCATAGCAGGAGAAGGCACTGTTGAATACTGTTCAGTAGATGAAAAAACAAGTGGAGTTTTACTTTTGTGCCATAAGAACTTCTCCTTTATTCATGATTCATGCACTCCTGTTGCTAAAACTTCACCCAAAGAAGAAAAGTTATTGCCTAAATTTAGTTTCCTTCAGACATCTGGTATGTATAGAAGCCTGTGATGCAGTGCTGTTATTCTAATGAACATTAATTAGTTATGTTTAATACCTCTTTCGTATAAGAAGGAATGTTT
>NC_061088.1:59118845-59140872 GCF_015104395.2 Macrobrachium nipponense
CCTGAGAAGAAATGAAACAAAGTTAAGTTGTTGGTCGGTTTCCTATAAAAAGGATTTTGACGTAAGGAAAAATCTATTTTCTGGGCGATTGGCTCGGTGTCGCCAGCGAAATCTCCTTTAATCTATTATTTCTAGGGTAAATGTACTAACACCACCAGAGAATAATAAATAAAGAAAAATTTTAAATTAAAAGTCAGTATGACTGACTCGCTCACCCTTAGGAGGGTGTCGGTATGAACACTAGGCGAGTGAGACCACTACCACGAGCCAAATGCCAATAGAAATCTCCCACTACAAAACCCTCCAAGAGGGGAGCCGTCCCACAGAGGGAGCAGCTCGTACTACTACTACACCATCCCATGCTTGCGACTGCTGCGGCCTCTAGTGGCCATCCTGAAGTTAGCAGACAATCTTGAGCGAAGGGATGGGTAGGGGGGTATTTCGCTGGCGACACGAGCCAATCGCCCAGAAATAGATTTTTCCTTACGTCAAAATCCTTTTTCTGGGCTCAGCTCGTGTCGCTTGCGCGAAATCGTATAACCAGAGAAACAGCACAAGATTGTAAACAAAGTAAATAAAATAAAATAAAACAAAATAGGTCTCAAATAAAAGATACAAAATAAAAGAATGAATATAATTGCTAAAAAGTACAAGTACACAGTAAAACAAAATCAGATTATGCTTAAATTACCCTTAAATCAATTATGATAATAATATAAGGTAATTTTACATATATAGAAATAGGTACAATGATTACCTATCACAATAAATCTGTGTAACAACATGTATCAAAAATAGAAATAGCAATTAGTATAAATTTACATAAATATTTGATCAATGATAAAATAAAATATCTTAGGCAATGTATATGACTTAATATACAAAACCCGTAACCATTGCAATATGATGATCCCCTAGCATAAAAATAAGGGTATAATCTATGAGATCAGTATGGTAATCAGATGTGAGTGTCCCTAACCAGACAAAAGGGGCACTATACAATCATGAAACAAGCAGCTAAGACACAAGGTAAATGTTAATGAAACAAGGCAGGAATAGACGAACGTGGGTTGAGGCAGGTAGAAAAGGAGGACTGAATCTTCTACTATAATCTAGCTAGAGTCAGGGGAAACTATGTTACCCCGTGCTACTGCTGGGAATTTCAGAGCTTCCAAGGACTTAAGGTAGTGACGTTTGAACACTGTCGGCGATTTCCATCCGGTATACTTCTTTAAAAATCAGCAAAATTCATATGTTGGAAGTAATTAATTGAGGTGGCTACTGCCCTGACATCATGTGCCTTTGGAAAGGAGTCAGGATTGGCTTGTTTGTTAAAGTACAGGATTTGTTGCCTGATGCCTTTAGTGGATAAAGTACCACCTTTTTCCCTCCTAAAGAGGGGCCCGATGAGGAAGAGGAGGTCCTGGATAGAAAGGCTCGTAAGGTTGAAACCGGACAAAGGGAAACATCTTGTGGAAGGGGTAGTACCTTCCAAGGTTCCCACCTCATCAAAGGATCTTCATTCTTTGCTAAAAAGCTACGTTTCCGGAGAAAGTAGCACTTCCCCCGTGGAAGGGAAGGAATTGAATATGATCCGGATCTCTGGATAAAGCCGACAGTTCTGAAATTCTTGCTCCTGAAGCTAGGCTTAATAAAAACAAGAGTTTTTTGTTTTTTCTTAGGAGCATCATAAACGAGCATGTGTCATTATCGGTTCGGAAGCCAGTTTTAGAAACATCGTTTAAGAACCATGAAACTGACGTAGGCCTGACAGAGGGCCTAAGTCTAGCACATGCTTTAGGAATAGACGAGAAATAGGTATCTGTCAAGTCTATGTTAAATCCAAATTGAAATATCTTTTTCAATGCTGACTTGTTTGTCGTAATCGTGCTAGCTGCTAAACCTTTTCAAATAAGATCTGAAAAAGGATATAGCAGAATTAACTGTCATGATTCTGATATCTGACTCTCTCAGGAAGATTGCTAACTTTTTGACGGCAGCATCATACTGCCTCAAAGTTGAATCCCTTTTATCGGATTCCAGGAAAAGAATATTCTGAGGGTCAATATTCGCATCTCTTTTTGCCGCAAACTTCATGAAATCCATAAAGTTAGGGTTTTGAGAATCCCTGAGGAAGCGAACACAGTCTTCGTTTGTACTGACTGGAGAGCTTGGGACTGGGGATCCGAAGGGGAGACGAAGACCCAGTTCCAGGATCAGGGGGTACCAATTGCTCTTCGGCCCAGTCTGGGGCTACTAGAGCCACTTGACCCCTGAATGTCCTGAGTTTGTCTAAGACCTTCATAAGGAGATTCACTGGAGGGAAGACGTAAATCTTCTCCCAGTTGTTCCAGTCCAGAGCCAGGGGCGTCCGTGGCGTAAAGCCAGAGGGTCCAGGTTGGGGGCTACATAACAGGTAGGTAGTTTGTGGTTCGCTTGTGATGCGAAGAGATCCACCTGTAGCCCTGGGACTCTTTGAAGGATCCATTGGAACGAACTCTCGTCTAGAGACCATTCCGACTCTAGGGGTACTGATCGGGACAGGGCGTCTGCTATGACGTTCTTACTCCAGCTATGTGGGTGGAGGAAAGATGCCAACTGAATTTGTCTGCCAGGGAGAAGATGGCTATCATGACGTGATTTAGATGACGTGACTTGGAGCCTCCTCTGTTTATGCAATGTACTACCACTGCGCTGTCCAAGACTAGCTTTATGTGGGAGTACTTTGGTGGCGTATCTTTTCAGAGTCAAGAAGACTGCCATTGCCTCCAGTACGTTTATATGGAACTGACGGAACCTGGGGTGACCAACAAATTCCTTGCAACCTTTTTGACCTGGGAGTACCCTCCCCAGCCGCTAAGGACCCGCTGTCTGTGTGGATGGTAATACCTGGTGGAGGGAAACTGAAGAGGGACTGACACTGACAGATTCTTGACTTTGCCCACGGCGAAGCCGGTTCTTTAGAAATCAGAGGTACTGAGGATAGCTTGTCCCTGGACCTGACATTTGTCGAGAGCGCCAGATCCTGGTTTAGATCTTTCAGTTTGGCTTTCATTAAGATGTTCGTTACTGAAGCAAAACTGGAGAGAGCCGAGGATTCTTTCCTGAGCTCCTCGATGCTAGTTTGTGACTTAGAAATTGCTTGACTGACTTCGCTATTTCTTTCCTTTTGGTGGATGGGAATGACAGAGTGTGTGAGGATAGATTCCATTGAATGCCTAGCCACTGAAAGTTTGACTCTGGGTGAGTCTGGACTGGATCTGTTTATCTTGAATCCTAGATATTCTAGGAATTGGATCACTTTCAGTGTGGCCTTGTTGCATTCTTCGACTGATGGGGCCCAGATCAACCAATCGTCGAGATACGCTACTACCATAATCCCTTGAGCTCTGAGCTGTTTTTGCACTACTACTTCCGCTAGCTTCGTGAACACCCTGGGTGCCACGTTGAGCCCGAACGGGACTACCTTGAAGGAGAACGTCTGGTCTCCTATCTTGAATCCCAGATACGGACGGAAGTGTCTTGCAATAGGGATATGATAGTAGGCGTCTGTAAGATCGATAGATGGTCGGTGACGGCCCCACGGGGAAGAGTAAGGTCCGCACCTGTGAGATCGTGAGCATCTTGAACTTGTCGCAGCGGATGGCTAAGTTTAAGCGGGACAAGTCTAAGATTAACCCTTCTTTTGTTTGAGCCTTTCTTTGGGGACGCTGAACAAGCGACCTTGAAATTTCAATCTCTTGACTTTGACTATAGCTCCTTTCTGAAGGAGGTCCTCTGCGTACTCTGTCAATTCCTTGGAAGGGAAGTTGACGGAAAGGTCTGGCTGGAGGTGGGTTCGTCAACCAGCTCCAACCCAGCCCTTTTGACACTATGCTCTGAGCCCACTGGCTGAAGTTCCACCGGTGGCGAAAGTGAAACAGCCTCCCTCCTACCTGAAGTTCCTCATTGGTTCTGGTAACCCCCTCGACCTCCTGAAGTGCTTTCCCCTATTGAAGGGGCCTCCCGATCCTCTCCCACGAAAGGACCGCTTACCTCTGCCTCCCTGTTCGAGCGGTCATACTTCTGAGAAGCTTGACTCTCGAAGGCTGGATTGTAAAGCGGTGGAGAGATGGCGTATGAGGTGGAGGGTGAGGCTGAGGGATATCACATAAATAGGCTGTGATTGACCTTTAGACGTGGAGGGCTGAGCTGTCTGCACTAACGGCACTGTAGGAACTTGTTGAGGGGAAGCGCGGCTGCTTCTTTTGTATGGGTTGGAAACGTCTAGGCTTCCTTTGTCCCTTACTTTTTGGTGTTCAATCTTGCCTTCTCCTAGCCGTAAGACCCCAACGGTCCTTAAGGCTTTGGTTCAACTCGTAGCCTCTGCTTGTACTTCCTTACCATAGCCTCTGGGAAGAGATCTGCGCCCCAGATGTTAGAAGAAAGTAACCTATTCGGTTCATGCCGAATGGTTGCCTCTAGCAATACATGCTTTCTGCAATTTGTTCTAGCAGTGGCAAACTCGAACATGTCTGACTGCACCGTTTGAGTCAGGGCTTTGGTCATAAGCTTAAAAATGGTTCTGAACCATAAGCCATGGTTGCTACCTCAGACATAGCCATCATGGTTGATTGACCTGGCTAGTCGTTGTTTTCGAGTCAAACTCCGCTTGAATAAGTGACTATCAGGGAGCCTGGGCAGCTTTTCACCAAACTGCTCCATAGCACAGTCAGGTTTGTTTGAGTTTGCAGCTGTGAAAGTGTTAGGCAAGTCCTCCCATAATTCTCCAATTGACGGGAGCAACGGAGAAGTGGGGGTCTGCTTCTTTCAGCTGAGGCATGGGTTCCCCTTTCTGAGCTGCTGAGATGGTCGACCTCGCTATTCTTGGTAAGGAAAGGGAGCGGGGTGGTTACCTTCGTCCACGTGAAAATGGTAAAGGGGGACTTTTGAATGGTTGGATCTTGGTATTCGAAAACAGTCCATGTCGTCTAGACATCTAAGCCATTCTCGTTGGGCCTGGTCCGAGAATAGAGGACTGTCTCCTTTGGTACCCTGTCATCTCTAACCATAGCCGAAGGCGTGAGCCTAGCGTAGCCTATGAAGGGAGGCTGTAGGCCTTCCGGGTAGAACTCGAAGTCCTCTATTCTTCGAGTTCCAAACTCCGGTATGGAGATGAGACCATCTTGGAAGGAGCATATGACGCTACTCTCCAAGGATTGTTCATGGAGAAAGCGGGCAGCGAGTCATACGGGGGAAGCTGAGATCCACTAGTGTTAGAGGTTGAGGGAGAGGCAAGAGGGGCTTCTCTTAGGTCCGGCTATAATAGTATCCTGAGAAGTTATCCTATCCGACAGGCGAGATATCATATGTTCCATACTCGTCTTAAGGGGGGAGCCTAACCAAGTATTTAAGTCGCCCACCTGTTGCAACAGGCCAGCATTGGTGTCCAGAGCCGGAGCTGCTGCGGAGGTGGAGGGGAGACTCTGAATAGGCACCAAAGGTAGTGGAACTGGTGATACTGCCGGGTGCGGGATTTCTCCATTAGGCTTACTCTTTGAGGACTTTGAGCCGGAGCTAGACCCTTTAGACCTGTCTGGGCCGGAGTTACGAGCCGGAGACTTACGCGAAGAAGAAGACGAGGACGTCTTCTTCGAGGACGATGACGTCTTAGTCAAGGTCATATGCTTAGACTTGATCTTAGGCCTAACCGAAGCCTCTGGAGGAGTATATAACTCATCACCAGTAAAGCCTGGGAAGGATGGTGAAGTTGCAGGGGTAGAAGAAACAGTCACTCCCAAGGGGGACCTTGGGTACCTGCATTACTTACCTCGACCAAAACAGGTCGTCTATACCTACCATAGGTTCAACATTTATATCCAGGGTTGCGACATCCGTGGAGATATCCTGGTCTTGTTCAGTCAAGGAGGCCGCCAGCTGTTGTTGGATAAAGGCAATAGAGGGGTCCGCCTCTACCTGGGTCGACGTAGCCAGTCGCCTTGCCTCCGGGGAAGATTAACAAAGCTAAACGCTTCTCCAGTATGTAGGGCTGACCCTTGGCGGCGTTCTTGCCAAAACCTCCGACCCAGGCCCGCAGGGTAGCCAATGCCGATCTCTTACTGCCGGAGCCTGTAAGAGAGGATATATTTTAGATTTAAGAAACCACTTAAAACTAAAACTTAGGATATAACTTAAACTAGATGCCTTAAGTTAAAGTAAAGAAGCGGAGCGGCATGCGGAGATGGAATACTTACGCCTTCCAAAGCTGGCTCACCAGATCGTAACATATGGTACACGTCTCATGGTACCAGACCTGGATGTCCCCAGTGCGGAGTCGCGCATGGAGCATGGGACCGGCAAAACTTCGTGTCCACAGGGGTCCTGAAGTGTAGCGGAACATCCCGGATGCTCACAGTGGTGGCCTGTAAGTGGGAAGACACATGAGTATCTTAAAGGGGTGGGAACACTTACAGACTAAGGACAAAAGAACTCCGTTAGTGGCGGAGCTTGGAAAAAAATTTGGGCATAACCCCTCCCTGCATTGCCTGAATAGGCTATAATCCCGGAGAGATCCGGTAAATACTAAGGGAGGGGTGGGGATGGTTTAAGAACTTAAGATAAACTTAAAGATAACTTAAAACCTACATGCAAGTAACCGGACTAGGTCCAGTGAAGCGGAGTGTAGTAACTCAGCAATACGGTTACGGTTAGTGAAGACCTCTTGTATGCTCCGGTCCAACTATGGTGGACTATACCCTTCCGCTGGATACCAGGACTCCGATAGGGAGGAGCTCTAGTAAGGAGGGAAGGGCGAGATGACATACAGACTCGCGCTAACCCGGAGCGACAAGGAAGTAACGGAGGGAGGGAAGGCCAGAGCCCCCCACAACGTACCACCCGGCCGAGCCGAGAAGCGGAGAGGTCGGAACCAGTCAGGGACTGTCGGACTCCAGGCCCCTCCGGTGGAGGGGAAGGGGAGGCAGGCTAGGGGCGGGCATGCTGGGGCGAGCAAGGACAGACCGACCCATCCCCGCCCGACTCTATGGGAGAGCGGGAGAGGGGAAGGGGGGGACTGGCAGGCGCCTGGCTGACTCGTGATCACGTTAGTGACCACGAGGCGGTAAACTAAGATACGGTAACCAAGCCTAGGCCAACCAACTGATCAGAGAGAAGCTATCGGGAAGCAACCAGAACTGAAAAGCGGTAGCATATAAGCCCTGGGGCGAAAACCAACTGATCAGAGAGAAGCTATGAGGAAGCGACCGAACTGATCAACGGTAGACTAGGCTCTACGAGCCAGGACCTAGGCTAAGCCAGACGCCAACTAACCTAACAAGAACAAAACATAAAAATATAATATATAAAAATAAAATGAAAGAAAGAAGGTAAAATAGCAGGAGAAAAAATCCAGGAGTGTGCGACTAGCCCGAAGGCAAGTCTACCACTCAAAGCTAGTCAGGGGCCGATACAAAGAACCTGGACTAGGGTCTGGATAGAAAAAGCCTACATAAGGTGAAATACATATATGTATAACAACTGAGTAGACGTAATAACGCGGATAATCAAAATAGAGCGTAAAATAATAAGGGATGTTCTAGGTATGGGAGACCAAGAACGAACCCAACATGCGGCAGGACCATGCTGCCATGCTTCCAGCCCCCGAGAACGTATCTATACCTAAAAAACGGCAAATACCGTCTCGGGGGACGGGAAAAACTCCTCGCTCAAACGTAAATACTGAGTACTTAACTTAGCTGCTGCGATAGCTGCACGCTCCATTATAATAAAAATCCACGAAAGGGCACAAAAAACACAGGGAGAAAATTAGCACGTGTGGCTTCTGGCGCTAACTTTTAAAGGATGGCCACTAGAGGCGCAGCAGTGGCGGCGCAAGCATGGGGATGGTGTAGTAGTAGTACGAGCTGCTCCCTCTGTGGGACGGCTCCCCTCTTGGAGGGTTTTGTAGTGGGAGATTTCTATTGGCATTTGGCTCGTGGTAGTGGTCTCACTCGCCTAGTGTTCATACCGACACCCTCCTAGAGGGTGAGCGAGTCAGTCATACTGACCTTTTTCTTTATTTTATTTATTCTCTGGTTTATGTGTTGAGTACATTTACCCTAGAAATAATAGATTAAAGGATATTTCGCGCAAGCGACACGAGCTGAGCCAGAAATACTGAATTTACATTGAAATGGTTCTCTATGTATCAAAACACCTAAGAAAGGGAGGCAATTGTCTTTTTCTAATTCTAGAGTAAACTTAATTGATGGTACCTGGTTATTTAATTTAGAGAGTAAATCATTTACACCAATACCGACAGCAGAAAAGCTTAAATATCATCAACATAACGATACCACTTTACAGGAATATAAATGATATTAGGTAAGTAGCGTTTTTCAAAGAATTCCATGTACAGGATTGAGAGTAGTGGTGATAAAGGATTTCCCATTGCCATGCCAAATATTGTTGATAAAATTCACCATTGAATATAAACTTACAATCACAAATGCACAACTCGTGAGTGAAATAATGTGACTTATAGGTAGAGGTAATTCATGCTGAGTTAGTTCATTACTAAGATATTCTAAAATAGAGTCTATAGGGACTTTAGTAAAAAGAGAATACATCAAAACTAACGAACCTTTAATTGCACCCATTGTTTATGCTTTTTTGTTTGGGAGGTTCTCATCTTCCAGGTGTGTCGGATTCTAGGTACTAATCTCTTTATAATCCCTATCTGTCAGTTGTACGAATCTTCTTGTATTGTCTTTTCCCTCATGTATGTCAGTTTCTGCTTAGTAAAGAACGTTTAACATCGAAAGGTCTCGCAGATCCTCCTTCGTTTATTTTTCCTTCGTGGCATATATTTATATATATATATATATATATATATCATAGAATATATGTATTACGTATATATATATATATATATATATAATATAGATATATATATTATATATATATATATATCTATATATATATATATATATATACATATATATATATATAATATATATATATATATATATATATATATATATATATATATATATTAGTATATATATATATATAAAATATATGTATGTATGGTATATGTAAATGTATATGATATATATATATATAATATATATATATATATATATATATATATAATATATATATTATATATATATATATATATTATATATATATATATATTATATATATATATATATATATATACTATTATATATATATTATTATATATATATATATTATATTTATATATATAATATATATATATATATATATATATATATATATATAAATGTAGTGTGTATATGTATAGTATAATATGTATATATGTGTATATATATATATATATATATATATAGTATATATATATATATAATATATAATTATTGCTTTCAAACAGTCAAACAGGTAAAAACCAGTACAGCAAGTAAAGCATACCCTAGCAATCTACACCTAACTGGCTCCCAATTTTAACAAATCCAATGAGCACTAAAAATCTGAGAAGTTACCAAAAATCCAATATGGCAATAGTCAAATCTGGAGCATCTTATTAGTAATCCAACATTATGTTAAGAACATGCAACATTTGAAATATTACTTAAATCATACGCAATTGCATACACACAGCGTAATTCTAATGGTGCTCGTTTTACAACAACAAAAACTGCATATTTCTCATAAAGCTCATTTTACAACAACAAAAATGATATTTCTCCCACAAATATCTGGTAATCATGTATACCCTCTTTGGCTATCTACATTTAAATAATGGACAACCCTCAAAATGTGAATTACAATATACCAAACCTGAGATTTTACCAAAAATATACTGAGCAAACCTGAACTACCTCATAATTCATCAAACAGTAACTGAGTAAACAGACAGTTCTTAAAATTTCAGCTTTGCAATTAACTGCAAAAAAATGATGAGATTTTTCATAATGCCTAATACAAGCAAAGTGCTAATTATCATAAAAATACAACCAACTATCACAAATCATCTGGTAAAGAAGAGTGTGGTGGATGGATGAACAGACATATGGAGAACTTTTATTACCTAAATGCTTTTCAAAAAAGTCATAATACAAATAAACATGGAATTTCCAACTGTAATGATTATGAGTTTAGCAGATACTTAATAGCACTTATGATATACCAAAGGTAACTTACAAATTTATCTGATGTCAAATGCGCGAGTCTCTGGTTAACTTCTTCCACTAGCTGAGGATCAAGCAGTTCTTCACCCAGCAGGATCTTGTGATTGGAAGAGAGCTTTCAATTTACACCTTCTGAAGCTTTGCACAATACTATTTCAAGGGTTCCATCACCTGAAATTTACAGAAAGTTTTGATATGAAAATGGACTTTGAAATAGCAAAAAATATAAATAAAAACAACTACAATTGCAAACCTTAACAATGGAAATGTACACCATGGATTCAAAAGAAACATTCAGAAAAGGTGAACTGAAAAATCATAGTAAAATGTGGAACCTTACCTTTCGAGTGAGACAATCTCCGAAAGTGGCGAAACACATTAAAAATGTCAGGAAACATAAACTAAACTTTACGAAACACATTAAGGGGGCCGGCCGGAACCCCTATATATGGTGGTATAGGGCGAAAAATGCAAAGTCATGAAAAAATTTCATGGAGCTTCATATGGCAATTGAGAATATGTTTACGAAATATTCGTTCAAAACTTCCTCTTACTTTCGTAGTTACAGGGTAATTAGTAAACATAACTCAATAAGCCTAAAACATTCATCCGTACAAGAAAATGCAATATTTCTTCTGTTATCGTAAATTTTGATAATTATTGGCGAAGAAATTGTGAGAAATGGCACCTCTGTAGAGATTCCCTGGCTCGCATAAGCGAGTATCTGGTTTCAATCATGAATCAGTTGGCACCACAGACTTCAAGTGGATACACGTTTCGAGTTTCACCTAGTGACATTCGCTTGCTTTTAAGTATGTTTATGATTTATGTTTCGGCAAGAAGTTCATCATGCCAATGAGGAAAAGACAAGGAAAACATCGCTAAACATACAGACAAAGAAAAATCGCATCAAGTATTTTTACAGAATATCATAAATATACGACGTAGGTAGTTAGTGAAGAGAGAGGTGAGGGTTGCTTAGTAACGCCCCCTTCTTGCCTGACAGCACACGTCCCACTGTGCCCAAGGCTACGATCCTTTGAGCAAAGAGATCTTCAGTTATGATAAATAATCTAGTTTTTTTGGTTTTTTAATACCAAAAGGGAATGGGATATGAAAAATTCATAATAATCATGATTTATTAAATTGTCTTTGTAAAAAAGAGAGTACACCTTCTGAGTCTCACCTCTGCCATTCTCTTGCATTTACGTTGTTTATCTTTGTTTCGGCAAGAATGCCAAAGAGGAAAATACAAGGAAAAAACATCTTGCTAACATACAGAAGAAAATTCGCTGTAATAAGCCGAGTTAGTGAAGGGGAGGGAGGGTTGGGTTACCGTTTTTGAAGGAGTCGCCCCACCATCTTGCCCTCAAGGCAGGTGCCCCATGGCTACGATGTATGAGCAAAGGTATCATCATTTATGAAAAAATGATAAAAAAAAAAAATAGTATTGGTTTTTGTTTTATTAATCACAAAAAAGGAAATATACATTCATAATAATCATTATTTATAACAATGTCTTTATAGAAATACGAAGGAAAACTTTGAACGCCCGTATCTCAAAACTATACTTATTGACCTTCAAAATCTATCTCCTCACTTAGTTTTAAAGCTATAACATTGGAATTTGGTATATAACTCAGAAAGACATTATAGAACAATCAAATAGAGCCCTTATTTCCAATTTTTGTTTTGTTGTTTTTTTATAAATAAAATTTTTTTTCTCGTGATTTATAGGGCTTATTTTTTTACCATATTGAAAAATTCATATCTAGCAAAAAAATGACTTTTAGAAAAAAAAACTCTCTATTTGATTGGAGGTCTACATCAGGTCTATATATGGTAGTAATCAGGTCTTAATATTAAATATCAAAGGAAGAGATAGAATTTGAAAAATGGTTATTTTCGGGATAAATGCCCTGGCGTCACAAAACCGAAGGTCAGAGGCAAAAATCATATGCGGTTTGGAGATGTCCCAAGTCACCTTATTAAGTGGTATGAATGTCAAAGTCCTGTCGTTAAAAAATGGCATTAGCTGGCCGGCCCCCTTAACAAAACTGTAACACTTAACTTTACAAAAACTTAAAATTATTATATTTTTTTTTTTTTACTTTTTTTTTTTTTTTTTTTTTACAAAATTTCAATTTCTTCACCACTTTCAACTTTCTGTTTTTTCGTAGTATCAATTGGATCTCCCTTTTGCTTACTCCTACTAAAGGCCTCTTTAAAAAATAACTATCCAAGGAAGATTGCTTCTGCCTACTTTACACAATGTTCCTGAAACGGCTCAGGCAAACGTCATCAAAACTGCGCAAGCATACAACCTGTGTAAGTCTTTCAGGGGTGTCTCTTTTCTACAAATGATTGCACCTTATGAAAAGCAGCTAGAGCATCCTTAATTTCTGCCGCTGTCATAGGGTAGTCCTACTCCTCCTCCTCCTCGCCACTGCTAGAGAACTCTTCTTGAACGACGTTATGTTGCATGGCTTCCAAACTCCTTCAGGTCATCCGTCGTAAGCTCCTCTTGGTGCTCCTCGAGAAGGTCATTGATGTCGTCCTCGTCGACGACTAGCCCCATGGACTTGCCGAGTGCAACGATCTCATCAAGATCTGGTTGCGAAACAGTTTCTGGATCATCAACTGTTTCTGAATCTGCAGCACCAGCTTCGCCCACGTTGAATCCCTCGAAGTCTCGGGTGGATACGGCATCAGGTCAGTCTCTCCTCCACGAAGAATTCAAGGTTCGCCTCGAAACCTCCTGTGAAGCTTGATCGATGAGTCGGATGTATATCACAACATCGAAATGCTCCTTCCAAAATTCACGCAAGGTGAGGTTTGTGGTACAGGTGATGTCGAAACATCTCTTGAAAAGATATTTTGTATACGTACAGCTTCTTGAAGTTCGATATCACTTGCTGGTCATGGGCTGGAGGAGAGGGGTGGTGTTAGGCGGAAGATAAAGAACCTTGATAAACGAATACTACGCTAGGATATCTTCCTCGAGGCCAGGAGGGTGAGCAGGGGCATTGTCCAACAAACAGCAGACATTTCAGAGGGAGGCACTTCTCTTCCAAGAATTTCTTCACTGTCGGGCTGAAAACAGATTTACCCACTCGGTGAACAAAAGTATCGTTACCCAGGCTTTCGCATTAGCCCTCCACATCACTGGAAGCTTCTTTCCCTTTAGCACTTTGTGCCTGGCCTTGAAGGCTCGAGGAGTCTACAAATGATAGACAAGTAGGGGCTTCACCTTGCAATTCCCACTGCGCGATCGAACAAAACGTGCGAGCGTAAGCCTGTCTTTCATAGGCTTATGCCTGGGTAGCTTCTTCTCTTCCTCCGTGATGTACGTCCGACAAGGCATTTTTTTTCCAAAAAAAGCCAGTCTCATCACAATTGAAGGCCTGCTGAGAACTGTAGCCTTCCTTGATTGTCATCTCATCGAATGTCTTAATAAAGGCTTTGGCCGTTTTTGTGTCCGAGCTGGCCGCCTCCCCATGCCTTACCACTGAGTGGATGCCAATCCGTTTATGGAATTTTTCTAACCACCCATGAGAAGCCTTGAACTCTGGGGTTGGCGTCGATGTCCCTTCTCCTCCATCATCTTTGGCCTGGCCAATCAAATCGACGAAAATAGCGCTGGCCTTGTGGCAGATTGCCATCTCGGTTATCGTATCGCCAGGGATTTCTTTGTCTTTTATCCATACAAGAAGCAGCCTTTCTATCTCATCGTGCACGTGGCTCCTCTTGCTAGACAAAATAGTCACGCCCTTGGAAGGTGTAGCTGCTTTGATGGCATCTTTCTACTTAAGGATGGTGGATTTCAGCTATATTCCTTGGCGATCACACTCAATCGCATGCCAGCTTCATACTTTTTAATTATCTCTATCTTTGTCTCCAAATAAAAGCATCCTCTTCTTTCCTACTTCAACTTTCTTGGGACCCATGACTACGTATATACTGTACGTAATTAAGTTATGAAGTACGTATACGTATGTAGTAAAGTTCTCACACAACACGATAAAGTAGTACTACAATGAAATCACTAATGAATTTACGTTAATAAACTAAATCATATAGAACGAACGAATTCCGCATGCTTACGATAACGATGATGCCGCCGAGTGGCCGAAAAAGCACGCAGCTACGTAGATGCATGATGGGATCATGGGAGAGATGCTGACCAATAGGAGAGCAGGATCTTATGGCGGTGACTAGCATCAGGAACCAATGGGAGAGCGGGAGGATGGTGGCGAGTCTACTCAGTTGGTGGCGCGCAAGTTTTAAAATTGTTATCGGTGGTCCGTGCGAATCTCGGGACTTTACAGCAACAACCTTTCGGATCCTGAACTATTTCCATATGTAGAGCAAAAAAAATCTTTGTATTTGCTTTAGTATGTCGAGTTTTTCGTAAGTTGAGCCTTTCGTATGTCGAGGTACCACTGTACTTACGTTATTAGCTATGGGTCCTATGAATGTTGCTGAAGTTCACGGAAAGAAGAGGATGCTTTCTATCGAGAACGAAGATGGAGATAATCAAAATGTTTATGTTTTCTGCCATTTGTTAATGTGTTTTGTAAAGTTTAGTGTTAATGATTTCTGCCATTTTTAATGTTTTGTAAAGTTAAGTGTTCATGTTTTCTGCCATTTGTCCTCCTCCTCTGTCGCCACTTTCAGAGATCGCCACATTCGAAAGGTAAGGTTCCACATTTTACTATATGTACGTACATGTGCGTAAAGTATTTCTTGTACCATGTACAGTAATACACTTTATTTACAGGTACGTACTACAATAAAGGTTATGTTAGGTATTGAATGGTCCAAATTGTTGTATTTCATTGTTTATTGGTCAATTTAGCTTTATTATAAAATTTACTGTGGTGTTTTTGTAGGGCTTGGAACGAATTAGGCCATTTACATGTGAAACATAGTTCAAGATAAGAAAAACTCAGGTTATGAACGGCTGCTTTGGAACGGATTAATTCGTATCCTAAGGCACTACTGTACTGTCTCTATACATGAAGTATCGGCATCATGATCACCTAAGGATGATTGAGCAGCATATTTGTTTTTATATTGTTATTTCAAGTACATATTACATTTCTGTTTTCTAAACAAGCATCAGATATTTGGGGAAACCTTATTTTTTAAGAACATATTTTTATATGATCGGTTCTGCTTGGGTCAAGTATCCCTCTAACTTTTAACTCAAGCTTAGCATCTTTTGATGCCATTCCAGTTCTACTCATCAGTAGTTTTAATTCTGTAATGTACAAATATAGAATGGGCATTCTTTTGACTTTGCATGATGAGCAAGTTCACAATTAGCACATTTAATATTTGGGCAATTCCACTCTATGTTCTTCTGAACCACACACAGCACATATTTCTTTATTTTGGCATTTCTTGAATGTGTGACCAAATTTACAACATTGTTTACATTGCAGTGGTTTCGGTATGTGAGGGCGTACTTCTCTATTTTGACCAAGCACTTTAATCTCTGCTGGTAAATTTTGGCCTGTAAATTTGATCTTTGCTATTTTGATGGAAACTTCCTGGTTTCTTTTGCTTGGAATTTGATATAACTCCAGGTCATGAATGTTATCGTATCTTAATTTGAGTGATCTAATGTAATATTCTTTTCTGGCAATTCCTCCTCATTTTCAATTTGAGGTGGTACAACTGTACCCTGGATATAGTTAAGCATGTCATGAATTTTCAGTTACATTTACCCCTTGAATTTCTTTATGTTCGGAAATGTTTCTGACTGGGCTTTTGTTGTGGATTCAATCAGCCATTCATTAAATTTCAGTGCTCTGAAACTCATTTCTCTAGTTGGGTGTAAGCTTAATAATCTGTTCTTTAAAAACATAGGAAGAAAATTTACCTCTCTCTTTTGAGAACAAGAAATCTGGACCAATTATCTGTCCCAAAAATATGGCCAAAATGAATAATGTTGGGTCGGGTTTGTACATTTTTCTTTTATCATTTCTTATTAATGGCTCACATGTGCCATCATTGTTATGGTAGGCTTATTGTCTGAGTGAATCCAGTAACCAAGTCTAATTCCACGCTGGGTCATCAACATTAGGGCTAATAAAGAATACATATACACGAAAGTGTTGTTTTCAGCCAGGTAGTCCTCCATCCACAAGGGAGGGGTGTGGAATGCCACATTGAGAGGCCACCCCTAGAGGATACTTCCTGGCTATACACCTGATCCCCAGCACTTGAGGTGTCGTCAGTCCGTTGAGATCCGACCCAGTACTGGGGACCAAGTTTGACAGAAGACTTTCCCCTCACTTGGACACGTCAGGTACTCGAATTTTACAGGTGAGGAGGAATGCCACCAATCCCCACACTCCATCACATTACAAGAGTTGTCACAGTCATCATCCATTAACATTCTAAGGTCATCAACTTTTGGTTCATCCTGACAGGGGAAGAAGTGAAAGACTGGAAATAACAGAAGGTTCAAAAGAGGATTGAACTAAGTCTGGGTGCTCAGAAATGGCCTAGTAGCATGGTTGCACCTGCCAGGGTAGAAAACTGCCCGGCTACCATCATCCACCTCTTACTCGCACCTCACAAACCCCACCACCACATCAAGGTGCCGAGCCATTGGTGGACGCTTTACATGAGAACATCAAGGTTGACCTATATAACAGCATTCCATGTTTCATGGGATAATCATATTTTTAAAATTAGGTGGTTTTTACAAGTTTTCCAGTTCACAATTAAACCTAAAAATGTAATTGGTTATTGGGTGCATAATTGTTTTTATTTCTCGCCGTTTCCTAATTATGTTTTCATCTGATATCATTACAAATCACAGTGGCTTTTTTTTTTCTACATACATACTACTGCATTCTTCATCAACTGCTCATTTACATATGTAGGTTTTTTCATAAAGTTAGAAATGTAATGAGTTCTCCATTTTCTTC
Source organism: Macrobrachium nipponense (assembly GCF_015104395.2). NCBI lineage: Eukaryota > Metazoa > Arthropoda > Malacostraca > Decapoda > Palaemonidae > Macrobrachium > Macrobrachium nipponense. Next base: position 59,135,941 of record NC_061088.1, read on the forward strand.
TATTGTGTGCACTTTTTGCCTGAATTTTTATCTAGTCCAGGTCTACCTATATGACTTTCTCTGTGATTTTCTGGGCTTTCCATTAATCACAGTTATAATATGTACTACCATGCCTCCTCTTTTAACAGGCCTTCAACCTTTTTCATCAGATGGCCAGTCTTGGTAATCTCTGTGCAACCACTTTAATTTTGTATGAATTTTTAATGACAAAGTTTGTGAACCCACCTTTCTTAACAAAGTATTAAAATATGCTGTGTATGTAGCAAAACTGAGTCAGAGTAAAATAAAATTAGCATTGTCATCCATATATAATTTAAAACTAACATTTAGGAATAAAAATTTTGAAAGAATTTTAGACTACTTTTAAATATAGTAAACAAATGTTTGATTTATCCATTAAACTTACATGTCACACTAGTGAAAATAAAAACAAAATAACTCACTGATAGTCCAGCTGGATAAATCTGAGTGAACAGGATTTGAAAATGTTCCAGAAAGCACCTGTGTGCCTTCAATGCCAACTCTTAATTCTTGGGCCATTATTTTTATCTGCAAATCACTCTTTTTGGCAGTTCCTACATTCATCCACACAGTGATATCATCTGTAAATAGACAGTGAAGGATGAGGTGATTTCATTAAAAAAACACTAATAAAGTGAAAAAAAAAATCAGTTTTTAATATATATATTAGTACCAGTTTATGCTGTTGGAAAATACAGTACTACCAGTGTTATACAGTGAAACCCCATTTTAAAGGACTACAGTGGTCTCCCCTGTATTCGCGGGGGCAGTGTACCAGACCTCCCCTCAAATAGTTAGAAATTGCGAATAGTTGGAACCCCTATAAAAATGCTGAAAACAGCCTATTTTGTTAGTTAAATAAAACTCAAGAATCAAGAAAAACCCACTAAAAATTGTCATACTTGGTTTTTTAATAGTTTTATCACAACAAGTGCATTTTATGATGAATTTCTGGATACTTCTCATACAAAAATACCACAAATAGGCGTATTTTCCGCAAATAATGGGGGAAACGTTCCAGAGAGGAATCCGCGAATGTGTGAGTCTGAGAATCCAGAGAATGTGAACACGGGAGGTCCACTGTAATAGGAGAAGAAGGTCGTCCGTTATAGGCGATTGTCCATTGAAGTGAGTTTTTTTTTTTTTTTTTTTTTTTTTTTTTGTACCCAAAGTAATGTTTATCAGTAGGCTAAGCTTCAGTCTAGGTGAGATAGCCACCAACATACATGAAAAGATTCACATTATGAAATAAACTGATAATAAAGGTAATGAAACCACTTTCACCTTATATATTATTGTCATATCTTAATAATGAAATCAACCTTTAACAGCAGTTGTTCAAAACCTTCAATATCTGGGACAATGGAGGAAAAAAGTAGAATGTCCTCCATTTGTTCCAATCTTGCAGGAATGCATCCCTTGAAATTGCCTGAATGTCCAGGTTTAGAAACACACACTGGAAATTATTCGTTCTCATTTGTGGCAAACAGGCCCACTTCCAGAAATGGAAGCACATTAGCAATTATGTATTTAAAGGGACGGTTTATCTAACATCCACTTTGACGGTCAAGGCTGCCTTTTGCCTTGACAAGGAATCTGTTATTTTTACACTGAATAACCCCTCAGCCATACATAGGACAGACAGCATGACTACACTTCTATAGGTAAAAGTAATTCTTCATCTGTGGAAAACTCCCACAAGGAGTTTCCAGGGTAGTATACAGTGTGTGACCTTATTTACTTTAGCTATTAATTTATGGCATAATAATGTACTACTTACAAGTAACAGGTATGTGATTACACAAAATAATAATAGAATGAATAGTAGAGTTATTTTTATTATAAACATAACCTGAAATAAAAACTTAACCCTTGAGAGTCGGACTAAAAAAACCATATGCAGCATCCCAGACTGGGCAAACTTTGAGATCAGCAATTTAAGAAAAACACATCAACGGCAAGAAGATATAGAAATGCACTTGGTATAATAAACAAATTTCTAAAAAATTCTCCCTACTTTCCATGAAAAGTTCAAAATTACTATCCTCTTTTACAAAACAATCATAAATTTTACCAAGTAATACATGTGTTTAATAATCACATTTATTTTACATATTTTGTAAAAATTATAACTACAGCTGACACAATATCACAACAGAATACAGGCAGTTCCTGGTTATCAGCAAGGGTTCCGTTCCCGGGGGTCTGCTGATAAGCAAAATCGCCATTAACCCTTTAACGCCAATTGGAAGTATTAAACGTCGATATAAATTGTCTGTTGGGTGCCGATTGGACGTATGGTACGTCGATATACAAAAGTTTTTTTAAAAATTCGCGGAAAAATAGTTATAGGCCAATTAGGCGAAAACTTTTGAATCACACGCCTTGGGGGATGCTGGAAGCTCACGGATCAAGGTGTTGTTTTGTTTACAATCGTTACCCAGGCACGCAAGCACGAATTTCTTCTCGCACTAAAAAGTATCAGCGACACATCTCAGAAATTATTTCGTCACTGACATCATTTTTGCACCATTTTATATTAGCCGTTACATAAAATTTTATATATGAAAATGTGCGCAATTTCATGTAGAATACAACAATAAACAACTCATGGTTGTAGCTTTTATCAGTTTTGAAATATTTTCATATAAATAACGATAAGTGCCAAAATTTCAACCTTCGGTCAACTTTGACTCGACCGAAATGGTAGAAAAACGCAATTGTAAGCTAAAACTCTTACATTTTAGTAATATTCAATCAATTTCCTTTATTTTGCAACAAATTAGAAGTCTCTAGCACAATATTTCGATATATGGTGAATTTATGGAAAAAAAAAAACAATTTATTTTTATCCGATTGTCGTAATGTTTGCACCATTTTAAATTAGGTGTTACATAAAGTTTTATATATGAAAATGTGCGCAATTTCATGTAGAATACAACTAAAAACAACGCATGGTTGTAGCTTTTATCAGTTTTGAAATATTATCATACAAATAACGATAAATGCCAAAATTTCAACCTTCGGTCAACTTTGACTCGACCGAAATGGTAGAAAAACGAAATTGTAAGCTAAAAATATTACATTCTAGTAATATTCAATCGTTTACCTTTATTTTGCAACAAATTGGAAGTCTCTAGCACAATATTTCGATTTATGGTGAATTTATGAAATAAACTTTTTCCTTACGTCCGCGCAGTAACTCTTCCGAAAAAATTATAAATTTTTTCATCCGATTCTCGTAATGTTTGAACCATTTTAAATTAGCCGTTACATAAAGTTTTATATATTAAAATGTGTGCATTTTCATGTAGAATACAACAATAAACAACTTATGGTTGTAGCATTTATCAGTTTTGATATATTTTCATATAAAATAACTGATAAATAGAAAAAATTCGTCCTGTCAACTTTAACTCTACAGAAATGGTCGAAAACTGCAATTGTAAGCTACAACCCTTACAGTCTAGTAATATTTAATCAATTACCTTTATTTTGCAACAAACGGGAAGTCTCTAGCACAATATTTTGATTTATGGTGAATTTTTGAAAACCGCTTTTTTTTGTCTGCTCGTTATGAATTAATGTATCATTTTGTGATAATATTTTCTCTGTGCTGCCTTGATCGTTTTACAATGTGTTTATACCAAAATGATCGCAATTTAGTGTACAATACAATGAAAAAAATTAACTCATTAGCTTTAACCGTTTTGCTCACAGAGTGATTTGTATACAATTATATATGAAATTTTTTTTGTGCCGTCATATATCCCAATATTTATATATGATAATGATATTTTTTTTCATTTCTGATGGTTGCATACTAAACTTCAGGCAATGACAAAAAACAGAGCCAAAAATGAGCTCTTAATCTTGAAAAATAAGCGTGCTGTGATTTTTTGAAAAAAACATTTTTTCCACTTCGGCGCTCACTCGCAATCGCCGCCGGCATACGGGAGACGATTTTTAAAATACTGCTTCGGCGTTTAAGGGTTAACAAAAAATCTACAAATTATGGCGCTTAAAAGGCACTTATGGCACCTCTGTTAGGTATGTTAAGGTGCCATAACTATTATTGGCACCTTATGGCATCATAAGGAGTCTTATGATGCCAATAACCAGAACTTTGACCGTCTGGTGCTGATAACTGGAACTGGGCCTTTATGGCGCCATAGATCGCCAATTTCACGGCGCTAGACAAGTGCCATAATACCAGATTGCCAATAATTGAGTCCACCGATAACTGTGACTGCCTGTATAACTAAAATTAGTACAAAATTTTGAGCATATTTGTTGAAAAATATTTACGTAAATTTACTGAGAGAGAAGATGAAGTAACTTTCTTGGATAATTATGTTTCTTCTAATATTCCTTAGCATTTTTCTTTGCAAAATTACAATTATAACTGACATGCTATCACAAAAGATAAGAACTTAAACCAACAGCAACCCCTGGGTATATTTATGAGTAAATATATAAAAAGAAATTATGTGAGAGAGAGGGGCAATACATGACCCCTTTAAGTCAAGTACACAACTGAATCATAAGCTGCCTAGAATCAGCATGCTGAGCCAGTCTAAAAGTTACCATTATCAAATTCATTGGATATTGAAGTAATGGAACCTTTTTTCCACCCGATTTCTCCAAATTGATGGTGCGTAATATTGATACTCACCAGGAGGTAATCCGTCCACCACTCAAAACCTGTTATTGTTACTCATATGAGGGTATCCGTCCATTAAGGGCTAAGCAAATGTATTACAAAAGGAGACAATTTAGTAAAAAAAAAAAAATAGATTTCTGTATCAGAAAAAATGTTACCGAAGTGTTGACCATGAACATTTCTGGAAAAGTACCTTGTAATTTTTATAATCTGAAATATTTTCACGTGTGTTAAACATTCCTTCTTAT
>NC_061088.1:59141372-59177765 GCF_015104395.2 Macrobrachium nipponense
ATAAGAAGGAATGTTTAACACGTGAAAATATTTCAGATTATAAAAATTACAAGGTACTTTTCCAGAAATGTTCATGGTCAACACTTCGGTAACATTTTTTCTGATACAGAAATCTATTTTTTTTTTTTTACTAAATTGTCTCCTTTTGTAATACATTTGCTTAGCCCTTAATGGACGGATACCCTCATATGAGTAACAATAACAGGTTGACGTGGTGGACGGATTACCTCCTGGTGAGTATCAATATTACGCACCATCAATTTGGAGAAATCGGGTGGAAAAAAGGTTCCATTACTTCAATATCCAATGAATTTGATAATGGTAACTTTTAGACTGGCTCAGCATGCTGATTCTAGGCAGCTTATGATTCAGTTGTTGTACTTGACTTAAAGGGTCATGTATTGCCCCCTCTCTCTCACATAATTTCTTTTTATATATTTACTCATAAATATACCCAGGGGTTGCTGTTGGTTTAAGTTCTTATCTTTTGTGATAGCATGTCAGTTATAATTGTAATTTTGCAAAGAAAAATGCTAAGGAATATTAGAAGAAACATAATTATCCAAGAAAGTTACTTCATCTTCTCTCTCAGTAAATTTACGTAAATATTTTTCAACAAATATGCTCAAAATTTTGTACTAATTTTAGTTATACAGGCAGTCACAGTTATCGGTGGACTCAATTATTGGCAATCTGGTATTATGGCACTTGTCTAGCGCCGTGAAATTGGCGATCTATGGCGCCATAAAGGCCCAGTTCCAGTTATCAGCACCAGACGGTCAAAGTTCTGTTATTTGGCATCATAAGACTCCTTTATGATGCCATAAAGTGCCAATAATGTTATGGCACCTTAAACATACCTAACAGAGGTGCCATAAGTGCCTTTTAAGCGCCATAATTTGTAGATTTTTTGTTAACCCTTAAACGCCGAAGCAGTATTTTAAAAATCGTCTCCCGTATGCCGGCGGCGATTGCGAGTGAGCGCCGAAGTGGAAAAAATGTTTTTTTCAAAAAATCACAGCACGCTTATTTTCAAGATTAAGAGCTCATTTTTGCTCTGTTTTTTGTCATTGCCTGAAGTTTAGTATGCAAACCATTCAGAAAATGAAAAAAAATATCATTATCATATATAAATATTGGGATATATGACGGCACAAAAAAAACAAAAAACAAAAAAAATTTCATATATAATTGTATACAAATCACTCTGTGAGCAAAACGGTTAAAGCTAATGAGTTAATTTTTTTCATTGTATTGTACACTAAATTGCGATCATTTTGGTATAAACACATTGTAAAACGATCAAGGCAGCACAGAGAAAAATTATTCACATCACAAAATGATACATTAATCATAACGAGCAGACAAAAAAAAGCGGTTTTTCAAAAAAAATTTCACCATAAATCAAAATATTGTGCTAGAGACTTCCCGTTTGTTGCAAAATAAAGGTAATTGATTAAATATTACTAGACTGTAAGGGTTGTAGCTTACAATTGCAGTTTTCGACCATTTCTGTAGAGTTAAAGTTGACGGAAGGACGAATTTTTTCTGTTTATCGTTATTTATATGAAAATATATCAAAACTGATAAATGCTACAACCATAAGTTGTTTATTGTTGTATTCTACATGAAAATGCACACATTTTAATATATAAACTTTATGTAACGGGCTAATTTAAAAATGGTTCAAACATTACGAGAATCGGTTGATGAAAAAAATTTATAATGTTTTTCGGAAAGAGTTACTGCTGCGGACGTAAGGAAAAAGTTTATTTCATAAATTCCACCATAAATCGAAATTTTATGCATGACACTTACCTGGCAGGTATATATATAGCTGTATTTTCTGAAGTCCGACAGAATTTAAAAAACTTCCGACACACGCAGTGGTCGGCCAGGTGGTTAGTACCCATTCCCGCCGCTGGGAGGCGGGTATCCGGAACCATTCCCATGTTTTCTATTCATAAATTTTCTGTCGCCGGTACTGAAAAACACCTGTTTTCAGTACCTCCGGCTTAGGATTTTGGAAAACTTCATTTGTCGCTAAGTATCCTAATTGTCTTTTAATTATTTACTTGGATTTGTGGCTAGGCATACGCTATCTTAAATTGATTTGAAATTTGATTCATTTTTGCATAAGATATCTGAATCTAGTTAGGCTAGTTTCAGAGGGTGTTGTCTGCAAAGATAGGGTGTGGCTACCGAAAGCTTCGGTAGTTCCGCACTTGGGGGGCGCAAATTAATCAGTAAACATGTCATTTCCGTAAGGAAAAAGTATGATTCGTATGTTACGCAATTAATCAGTTAAACGTGTCTAATTCCGTAAGGAAAAAAGTTTGTTTAGTATGTACGCAATTAATCAATTACGAAAAGTCAGGGTAGTGATACTGCTAACCTTCGGTAGACTTTATTTTGCCTAACGCTGTAGTATGGCCTACGGGTTATGACTATGTCTGCGAGAGGTGATCGCTCTCCTTCATTGTTGTGAAGAGTTCTACTTCTGTTTTTGTTACGCCTAACCCTTGTAATGTTTGCCTTCGGGCCCTAAAACAGTGTCTGTAGAGGTTATTGCCCTTTCTCTTATACTATTTCGATTCGTAACTTAGAATCGAAAGTGTTTGCTTTAGAGAGCAATAGTGAAGTGGCTAAGTGCAGTGACAGTGCCCCTTGTGTAGTGGAGGGTGCGTCAGATCGGCCTTATAACGCCTCTAGGTCTAGACCTCTGTCGAACTCCCAGAACCAAGGGAGAGGGCATGTCGAAAGCCGAAGGAGGGTTACAGGGAACCCCACCGATCTGGCGTGCCTTCGGCAGTTTCTGATGAAAATCCCAGACTGCCAAAGTGCGTGCACATGCACGAATCCTGAAGGATTGCTTCTCGTCCTCCGAGGCGTCCTCCCCGCACAAGGGTTGGAGCTCTCGGAAGGACGCTCGCCCTCTAAGAAGCTTTATAGAAGAGGACGCTTCACGTCCCTTCTCCCTCGTCATGTGTTTCAGTGAGAAGTAAGAAGGCGAAAGTTGCCTGATCACGTGTACTTCTTCTTTCCACCAAGAAATAGGAAAAAGAAGGCAGTTTCTCTCGCTTGTTTTGACGCCTGTCAGGAGCGTGACGCTTTTCTGCACGCTTATTTGGACGATCGGCTTGAACAGGACGCTCGGTGGATGGACGCACTCACAGTGGACGCCGAGCGTCCTCGCCAGTGGGCCGCCGAGCGTCCCTCGTCAGTGGACGCCGAGCGCGCACCAGGGACGCCGAGCGTCCTCTGCCAGTGGGACGCCGAGCGCGCACCAGAACGATTTCTGTTGAACTCTTCAAGCTCTTGTTTAAGATTTGAGCCTCAAAAAAGTGAACAGAACTTCGTCTTTCGAAACCCAGCAAGACCTCGGGTTTTCGTGAATTCAAGAGGTCTCTGTCAATATTATATTGCTTTTCGCAAAGGGTGGATGGAGTTAAGGAAAGCTCAAGGGAAGATCTCGTTTTCTCTACCTCAGTCAAGACTTTGAGATAAGACAGTTACGGGTTATGTAAAGGCTCGACGTCCTGAACGTCAGGATTTTCGGCAACGTTCAGTAGATTCTTGCAAAGGCACTCATCAAAAGGACGCTCTTCAGGAAAGCGCAAGACAAGACTTTCCTTTGCCATACTGCCAATAAATTTAAAGCTTTTTAGACCATCTGAAAGGGTTTTTCAGATGATAGATTTTGTTAGTTTCTTAGTCGAGACTTTCATGCCGATTGAGCATCGTCGTTCTACCTACCGTAAGCCCAGTCTCTTAACAGGATTCTTGTCCCTTCCTTGTTTGAGACGGGAATCGAAAAATAAAAGGCTCGACTTCCTGGATTACGTTTTGTCAATTCAGTGACTTTCCCCCATTGACAATATACTATCGTTTTGTCAAGTAAGTGGGTCTCCCCTCATTGACAAAAATATCTCTCTGTACCGTTAATGGGTTAGTTCATTGACAAAACATCTCATTAACCTTGATATTGCGTAAGCGAATAAGGACAAGGTTCGGAAGAGCTCTCCTTCCTCATTCGCAGACTCGTACAAGAAATAGACTTGTAGACTACGTCAATGAACGCTTATGTCCAGTATATTAAGAAGCTTGAGATGTCTGCTTCGATTCTCTAAGTTTTGTTCATGGAAACTTTGCCTGTCAGATATGTATGTAGCTGTATTTCCGAATTCAGCTATATATATGTCTGCCAGGTAAGTATGAACAAACTTTATTGTGATATAATAAAATTTTTTGCCTGCGTTATTTTACTACTGGTTGGTTCACGTCATACACGCTTGCTGTAGTTACCTCTTCGGATGGCAACCGAGAGGTTTCTATGTCTACTATTTAAGGACATTTAATCGTCACTCCCTGCAAGCCTTCCAGGAGTTTTCCGATTTATCTTTTACCGTTGTATGGTAGTGTTTGACGACGACAAACGCATCTATATATTTAGCGTTTTCTGTTTCGCTTAAATATACCAGCTTGAGAGTCTCTTTTTGTTCAAAAAAATAACGGACCTATTTCTTCGTAGAATAGGGTAGCTGGCAACCAGACATAAAGTTAAGAGACGACGTCGTAAGCTGCTGGCTGCCTGCTGTGTCTGACTGTCCAAGTTCCAACCGAGCCACCAGTAACAGATGTTGCGCTGTCATGGCGCTGTAGGTTACGTTCTCTCTCTTCCTGCGGGATTGACTTGACTAACCGTATCTCTGTGCTCGGCGGTTACGTCTCTCCTGCGGGATTGACTGACTAACTGTATCTCTGTCTACAATCACGGACTTTTTAGCCTAAGATTGAGGGGGGGGGAAAAGTTTCTTACGTGAATGAATAAACGTTGCATTAGTTTTGCCTTACTATGTTCAACAGAGTTATCTCTTAATCCTTTCGGTGCTCGTTACCGCACGGTATAGAACTACGAGGTCTACCGCAACATTGCACTTTTATATGCCTCTCCTGCTTAGGCAAAGCGCAGCCTTATAGGAAGTAAGCATACTCGGGGAGGGAATGGATGAGCTTGCTGGGGACCATTTCCTTCCTGAAGAAGTTTTGTTTTCCCCGAATAGACTGCAATTTCAGACCACAGTTTTTTCCTACGGGAAACTGAAATATATCAAGATCTAGGAATTATTCTGAACATCTCTCAGTGCGTCATGATAGAAAGAAGGTGCCGGACATCTGGATAGTGCTTTCAGATGTCCTGGATCTTAATCTGAAAGAAGTAAATGCAACTTCGGTCGTCCCTCCAGTCTCGAAAGGCGTTTTTGGAACCAGTGGTCCCACATCAACTCTGATATTCACAGCTCTCTCAATCTTAAGAAGTATCTTCTCTTCGGTCCCTGCTGAGTTTACGAGAAAAGAGCCTATTATAACAACAGGCGTAGAATGTAACGATCATCTAGAGGTTCGTTACAGGATTGCAAAAGTCCGTAAGAATCGTCTCGATCGACGGCAGCAACGATAGATTACTAAACATGCTAGGTATTTTAATTAAGTGGTGTTTCTTTTTATGGTTGTCTGAGAGGGGTTATTTCCTCTCAGTATGTGAAGTGTAATGTGTTACGTTAGCTTGTGTGTGGTTCAGGTGGTTCTAACTTATCCTAGCATGAATGCCCCTGGTAAGAGAGGGCTAGGGTTTCCTGTCAACAAATTGGTCCCGTCCAGTTGTCAGACCCTTGTATTAGCTTTCTCAACAAACAGGTCACATCTAGTTGAGAGTACTAAGGTTTTAGCAGGCTAAGAGGCAGGACCCTACGAAGTCAGCTACCTTAGCAGGTAAGGAACTTAATAAATAATTTTTAAAAATTAGTTAATTTTTGAATTATGACGATGTTGCGTTCTGTGACCCACTCCAAATGTGTCAATCCAGCTATATATATACCTGCCAGGTAAGTGTCATGCATAAAAAAATGATATTGTTATGATACAATAAAGTTTTATGCATACTTACCTGGCAGGTATTATATCAATTAAATTCCCACCTCCTCCCCTCAGGAGACAGGGTTCAGAGAAAATCTGAGGAAAACGGGATGTTCCAAGTACCAGCGCCACGGGAACGTGGGGGAGATCACTGAACTACCAGTGGTCTAGCGGTTGCCGAGAGTTTTGAAAATTCTGCCAGTGCGAACAGACAAACAGAGAATTGTGTTTTTGACAGATTTGCATCTGTCAAACAACAAAGACCTTCACGATCATTGAGGTCTGTGGAATCCCGATTCTAGCTCACCATCTACTTTTTGCCTCGCCTGTTTCTCGGAGTCAGACACTCGTGCGAGATCAGGCGACATATTTATAGTAGCCTGAGTTTCTTATGACGAAGTCGATTGCGGACGACGTTGGGTTGCGTTGATACACCCCCAAGGTTTGCTTGTTGATTGAATCGCCCAGGCAGTCCAGACACTCATCCTTCAGCTAAGAAGAGTGCTTTTGGTCTTCAGGGTACAGCCTTGCTGGTCCTTGATTCGTCTGGACTGGTCAACTGGTCGTTCACCTGACTTTAGTACAGACTGTGCATTCCGGATCGAAGCGTTTCAATATGGAACTTAGACGTAGTCTGAAGTTCGTGATGTCAAAGCATTCGAACCTCTCCTGCCTGTTAACTTCTTGTTATGTGATCAGGAAGGCCTTCTTCTAACCACCTAGATTACGACAAAGAGGGTTAGTGAGATTTTTTTTAAGCCATCGTCACAAGTTTTTGGCTTTAGAGAAAACACAAGGAAGGGGTGTGCTCTCTAAGCCTTTCGTTATGGCCTAAAGAATGGAAACCCATTTTGTCTTGGGCCAGGATCTTGGAGAAGCAAGGATGGCACACGTTAGTGGGCAGGAGCCAGAGAGATCCGTGCCCTGTCAGGTCTCTCAAGTTTTATCTACTTAAAAATCAAGAAAAGTCGAAGTCAGTCGGGCAATCTGCAGTGTTCCCGAAAAGACCAGACTTTGCCCATATCGAAGTACACCCTGGTTTTAGGGTTAAGGAGTTCTTTCAAAAAATGCTCCTTCATTGTGTTACACAAAAGATTTGAAAGCTTTTTATCTGAATGCTCACGAGCCGGGTTGAGGGCGCGGCCTCGGAAGCATTTCAACAGAGCATGGCACTCAGCAAAACATCCTGAGTTACCATGTTTAGCGAAGCAACTCTGGGTTCACTTCACACTCCCTGCGAGATGTGAAGATGGCATGAGATCTGCTGCTCGCTAGGGCCATACGTGTCTGCAGACACAATCTTGGGGGCAGAAGTACTACTCATCCTATGTAGAAAATGGTTAGGAAGAGCTCTTAATTTAGTTGTGGGAGTCGCTGACAACGGCGACTTCTTAACTCTGAAGCCTTAGTTAACACACATTAACTTTGGGCTAGGTTGGTCAGGTGGTGTATATATAATTATATATATATATTTATTTTACTTCTTAGCCCTCATGGTATGGTCAATATGGTCTCTAGTCACATTGTGTCACGCCCCCCCCGTTGACAGATCATCTGGAGTGACCCCAGCTTCATAGGTCTATACCTCGCTGGCAACCTCTAGTAAAGCAAGAAGCAGATTGGGTGACAGTAATCACGAAGTCGGCTATGTAACAGGTGGAACAAGATGTAAATCATCTGCATGCATTTGGGTGTCCAAAATCCTTCTATTCTGTCCTTCCCACCTCCAACGGTGGGGTTCAACTATATATATATATCTGACAGGTAAGTTCATGAGCAAAATGATATTGTTATGATAACAATAAAAAGTTGTTCATACTTAACTGGCAGATATATATATATTCAAGTTTACCACCCACCTCCACCCCTCAGGGGACAGTGGAAATAAAAATTATGAATAGAAAATGGGAATGGTTCCTGATACCGCCTCCCAGCGGCGGGATAATGGGTACTAACCACCCTGGCCGACCACTGCGTGTGTCGGAAGTTTTTTTAAATTCTGTCGGAGTTCAGAAAATACAGATATATATATACCTGCCAGGTAAGTATGCATAAACCTTTATTGTATCATAAACAATATCATATTGTGCTAGAGACTTACAATTTGTTGCAAAATAAAGGTAAACGATTGAATAATTTACTAGAATGTTAATATTTTTTAGCTAAATTTACAATTTTCGTTTTTCTACCATTTCGGTCGAGTCAAAGTTGACCGAAGGTTGAAATTTTGGCATTTATCGTTATTTGTATGATAATATTTCAAAACTGATAAAAGCTACAACCATGCGTTGTTTTAGTTGTATTCTACATGAAATTGCGCACATTTTCATATATAAAACTTTATGTAACACCTAATTTAAAATGGTGCAAACATTACGACAATCGGATAAAAATAAATTGTTTTTTTTTTTCCATAAATTCACCATATATCGAAATATTGTGCTAGAGACTTCTTAATTTGTGCAAAAAATAAGGAAATTGATTGAATATTACTAAAATGTAGAGTTTTAGCTTACAATTGCGTTTTTCTACCATTCGGTCGAGTCAAAGTTGACCGAAGTTGAAAATTTAAATTTTGGCACTTATCGAGATTATATGAAAGATTTCAAAACTGATAAAAGCTACAACCATGAGTTGTTTATTGTTGTATTCTACATGAAATGCGCACATTTTCATATATAAAATTTTATGTAAACGGCTAATATAAAAATGGTTGCAAAATGATGTCAGTGACGAAATAATTTCTGAGAGGTGTCGCTGATACTTTTTAGTGCGAAGAAGAAGAAAATTGCTTGCGTGCCTGGGGTAACGATTGTAAACCAAAAAAAAAAACAACACCTTGATCCGTGAGCTTCCAGCATCCCCCAAGGCGTGTGATTCAAAAGTTTTCGCCTAATTGGCCTATAACTATTTTTCCGCGAATTTTTAAAAAAACTTTTGTATATCGACGTACCATACGTCCAATCGGCACCCAACAGACAATTTATATCGACGTTTAATACTTCCAATTGGCGTTAAAGGGTTAATGGCGATTTTGCTTATCAGCAGACCCCCGGGAACGGAACCCTTGCTGATAACCAGGAACTGCCTGTATTCTGTTGTGATATTGTGTCAGCTGTAGTTATAATTTTTACAAAATATGTAAAAATAAATGTGATTATTAAAACACATGTATTACTGGTAAAATTTATGATTGTTTTGTAAAAGAGGATAGTAATTTGTTCAAAAACTTTCATGGAAAGTAGGGAGAATTTTTTAGAAATTTGTTTATTATACCAAGTGCATTTCTATATCTTCTTGCCGTTGATGTGTTTTCTTAAATTGTGATCTCAAAGTTTGCCAGCTCTGGGATGCTGATATGGTTTTTTTTAGTCCGACTCTCAAGGGTTAAGTTTTATTTCAGGTTTATGTTTATAATAAAAAAACTCTACTATTCATTTATATTATTATATTTTGTGTAATCACATACCTGTTACTTGTAAGTAGTACATTTATTATGCCATAAAATAATAGCTAAAGTACATTAAGGTCACACACTGTATACTACCCTGGAAAACTCCTTGTGGGAGTTTTCCACAGATGAAGAATTACTTTTACCTATAGAAGTGTAGAAATCATGCTGTCTGTCCTATGTATGGCTGAGGGCGGGTTATTCAGTGTAAAAATAACAGATTCCTGTCAAAGGCAAAAAGGCAGCCTTGACCGTCAAAGTGGATGTTAGATAAACGTTCCCTTTAAATACCATAATTGCTAATGTGTTCCATTTTCTGGAAGTGGGGCCTGTTTACCACAAATGAGAACGGAATAATTTCCAGTGTGGTGTTTCTAAACTGGACATTCAGGCAATTTCAAGGGATGCATTCCTGCAAGATTGGAACAAATGGAGGACATTCTACTTTTTCCTCCATTGTCCCAGATATGAAGGTTTTGAACAACTGCTGTTAAAGGTTGATTTCATTATTAAGATATGACAATAATAGGTAAGAAAGTGGTTCATTACCTTTATTATCAGTTCATTTCATAATGTGAATCTTTTCATGTATGTTGGTGGCTATCTCCACCTAGACTGAAGCTTTAGCTACTGATAAACATTACTTTGGGTACAAAAAAAAAAAAAAAAAAAAAAAAAAAAAAAAAAAAAAAAACTCACTTCAATGGACAATCGCTATAACGGACGACCTTCTTCTCCTATTACAGTGGACCTCCCGTGGTTCACCTTCTCTGGATTCTCAGACTCACACATCGCGGATTTCCTCTCTGGAACGTTTCCCCCATATTTGCGGAAAATACGCCTATTTGTGGTATTTTTGTATGAGAAGTATCCAGAAATTCATCATAAAATCGACACTTGTTGTGAGAAAACTATTAAAAAACCAAGTATGACAATTTTTAGTGGGACTTTTTCTTGATTCTTGAGTTTTATTAACTAACAAAATAGGCTGTTTTCAGCATTTTTATAGGGGTTCCAACTATTCGCAAGTATTCACTGTATAACACTGGTAGTACTGTATTTTCCAACAGCATAAACTGGTACTAATATATATATTAAAAACTGATTTTTTTTTTCACTTTATTAGTGTTTTTTTAATGAAATCTCATCCCACTTCACTGTCTATTTACAGATGATATCACTGTGTGGATGAATGAGGAACTGCCAAAAAAAGAGTGATTTGCAGATAAAAATAAAAACAATGGCCCGAGAATTAAGAGTTGGCATTGAAGGCACACAGGTGCCTTTCTGGAAACATTTTCAAATCCTGTTCACTCAGATTTATCAGTGGACTATCAGTGAGTTATTTTGTTTTTATTTTCACTAGTGTGACATGTAAGTTTAATGGATTAAATCAAAAACATTTGTTACTATATTTAAAAGTAGTCTAAAATTCTTTCAAAAATTTTTATTTTTATAAAATGTTAGTTTTAAAAATATATATGGATGACAATGCTAATTTTATTTTACTCTGGGACTCAGTTTTGCTACATACCACAGATATTTTAATACTTTGTTAAGAAAGGTGGTTCACAAACTTTGTCATTAAAAAATTCATACAAAATTAAAGTGTTGCACAGAGATTACAAGACTGGCCACTGATGAAAAAGGTTGAAGGGCCTGTTAAAAGAGGAGGCATGGTAGTACATATTATAAACTTGTGATTATGGAAAAGACCAGAAAATCACAGAGAAAGTCATATAGGTAGACCTGGACTAGATAAAAATTCAGGCAAAAAAGTGCACACAATAGAAAGAAAATGGAGAAATCATTACATTTTAACTAACTTTATGACATATGTAAATGAGCAGTTGATGAACCGAATGCAGTAGTAGTATGTAGAAAAAAAAAAAAAGCCACTGTGATTTGTAAATGATATCAGATGAAAACATAATTAGGAAACGGCGAGAAATAAAAAAACAATATGCAACCAACCCAAACAACCAATTACATTTTAGGTTTAATTGTGAACTGGAAAAACTTGTAAAAAACCACCTAATTTTAAAAAATATGATTATCCATGAAACATAGGAATGCTGTTATATAGGTCAACCTTGATGTTCTCATGTAAAGCGTCCACCCTGGGCTCGGCACCTTGATGTGGGTGGTGGGGTTTGTGAGGTGCGAGTAAGAGGTGGACTGATGTAGCGGGCAGTTTATACCCTGGCAGGTGGGCAACCATGCCTACTAGGCCATTTCTGAGCACCCAGACTTAGTTTCAATCCTCTTTTGAACCCTTCTGTTTATTTCCAGTACTTCACTTCTTCCCCTGTCAGGATGAACCCAAAAGTTGATGACCTAGAATGTTAATGGATGATGACTGTGACAACTCTTGTAATGTGATGGAGTGTGGGGATGGTGGGCATTCCTCCTAACCTGTAAAAAATTCGAGTACCTGACGTGTCCAAGTGAGGGGGAAAGTCCTTCTGTCAAACTTGGTCCCCAGTACTGGGTCGGATCTCAACGGGGGACCTGACGGACACCTCAAGTGCTGGGGATCAGGTGTATAGCCAGGAAGTATCCTCTAGGGGTGGCCTCTCAATGTGGCATTCCACACCCTCCTTGTGGATGGAGGACTACCTGGCTGAAAAAAACACTTTCGTGTATATGTATTCTTTTCTGGGAGCTCAGTCGTGTCGCTGCGCGAAACATCCTTAATCTATTATTTATAGGGTTAAAATGTACTAAAAACCATACCAGAGAATAAATAAAATAAAGAAAAAGGTCAGTATAACTGACTCGCTCACCCTCCAAGAGGGGTGTCGGTATGAACACTAGGCGAGTGAGACCATACCACGAGCAAATGCAATAGAAAACTCCCCACTACAAAAACCTCCATGAGGAGACCGCCGACCCACAGAGTGAAGCAGCTCGTATACTACTACTCCATCCCATGCTGCCGACTGCTGCGCTATGGTGGCCATCCCTTTTCAGTTAGCGCACACGAGTCACACATGCTATTTTTTCTCTCTGTTTTTTTGTGTGCCCTTTCGTTGGATTTATCTATAATGGAGCGTGCAGCTATCGCCAGCAGCTAAGTTAAGTACTCAGTATTTAGGGTTTAGTTGGTTTTTTGGCCGGCCCTGAGACAGTATTTGCCGTTTTTTAGGTATAAATACGAACTCTGGGTCGGAAGCATGGGCAGCATGGTTCGGCCTCGTGGTGGGTTCGTTCTTGGTCTCCCATACCTAGAAACATCCCCTTATATGTACGCTCTATATTAATTATCCGTTTTACTTAGGGTACTGTTCTACTCCAGGTTTTGTCATGCATGCATGTCTTTACCTTATGTAGGTTCTTCTTCCAGACCCTAGTCCCGGCTCTTAGTATCGGCCCCTCTGACTAGCTTTGAGTGGTAGACTTACCTTCGGGTTAGTCGTACACTCTGGATTTTTTCTCTACATATTGCTTTCTTTATTTTATTTTTATTAATTGTACCCATGTATTTTGTTATGGGTTAGGTTAGTTAGGCGTATGGCTTAGCCTAGGTCCTGGCTCATTGAGCCCTTATACTACCGCTCATCAGTTCGGTTGCTTCCCTTATGCATCTCTCTGATCAGTTGGTTTTGGTCCAGGTGGGGGGCCTATATGCTACTGCTTTTTCAGTTTCAGTGCTTCCCGATAGCATCTCTCTGATTCAGGTTGGTTGTCCTAGGCTTAGTTGTCTTGTTTTGGTCTTACCGCCTCGTGGTCACTACGCGATCACGAGACAGCCAGACGCCCTGGCCCCAGTCCACCTTTCCCCTCCTCCCGATCTTCCATAGAGGTGGGGGGAGGTGGGTCGGTCTGCCCATGCCTCGCTCCACATACCGAGCCTGCCTCCCTATCTCCCCCCCAGGAGGGGCTAGGGAGACGGGGGACAGACCCAGACTGGACTCGACCTCTCCGGCTCTCGGTCGGCGGGTGGTAATGTGGTGGGGGGTATGGCCTTTTTCTTTCCCCCCATCCGTTGCTTCCTTGTCGCTCGTGTTCGCTCGAGCCTGTATGTCTTCTGCTCTTTCCCACCTTACTAGGGCTCCTTTCCCTGATCGGGTCCTGGGCATCCAGCGGAAAGATGTTTAGTCCACCCAGTAGAGTGGGACCGGAACATACAGTGGGTCCCTGCTAACCTTACCGTATGCTGAGTTACTACACTCCGCTACGCACTGGACTTGGTCGGTTCGTTTGAGTTTTAGGTTTAAGTGTTATTAGATTAACTATAAGTTTATCCTTTAAGTACCTTAAACCTTCCCCCCCTCCCTTACGTCTGTCTTACCGGATCTCTCCGGGATTTATAGCCTATTCAGGCGAAGCAGGAGGGGTTATGCCCAAATTTTTTCCGAGCTCCGGCAATGCAAACGGAGTTCTTCTGTCCTTTAGCCTGTAAGTGATATTCTTTAAGATACTCATGTCTTCCCACTTACAGGGCCACCAAACTGTGAGCATCCGGGATGCGCCGCCACACTTCAGGACCCATGTGGACACGAAGTTTGCCGGTCCCATGCTCATGCGCGACTCCGCACGGGGACATCCAGGTCTGGTACCATGAGACGTGTACCATATGTTACGATCTGGTGAGCCAGCTTTTAGAAGGGGTAAGTATTCATCTCGGTAGCTGCTCCGCTTCTGTTTTAGTGCTTCAAGTTTCATCATTCACTTAACTTAAGGCATCTAAGTTTAAGTTATACTTTAAGTTTTAGTTTTTAAGTGATTCTCAAATTAATCTACGCCCTCTATTTCAGGCGCCGGCAGTGAGGGATACCGCACTGGCAACCCTGCGGGCCTGGGTCGGCGGTTTTGGGAAGAACGCCGCAAGGGATGCCTACATCTTAGGAGAATGCGGTTGGCGGTGTTAATCTTCCCCGGAGGCAAGGCGACAGGATACGTCGACCCAGTAGAGGCGGGGGGCCCCCGACTATCGCCTTCATCCAACAAACAGCTGGCTGCCTCATTAACTGACCAAGACAGGATATCTTCCACGGACGTCGCGACTTTAGATATTAATGTGGAACCTATGGTAGGTGTAGACGACCTGTTGGTCGAGGTAGGTAAGGTGGACACCCAAGGGTCACCCCTTGGGCGTAACTGTTTCTTCTACTCCTGCAACCTCTCCATCCTTCCAAGGCTTTACAGGTGATGAATTGTATACCTCTCCTGACGCTTCGGTTTTAGACCTAAGGTCAAGGGTCAAGCAGTGAAATCCTTGGACTAAGACGTCGTCGTTCGTCCAAAAGAAGACGGACTTCGGCGTCATCCCTCCTCGTAAGTCTCGGCTGGGAATCCGGAGCAGACAGGTCTAAAGCTTCTAGCTCCGGCTCTAAGTCTCGAGGAGTAAATCCTCCAGAGAGAGATCTGCACTCGGCAGAGTCACCAGTTCCGCTACCCTTGGTTCCGATTCAGAGCCACCCCTCCACTCCGCAGCAGCTCCGGACTTGGACTCCAATGCTGGCCTGTTGCAACAGGTGGGCGACCTGTTGGGTCCCTAAAGAGTAGCATGGAACGGAAATGATCTCTCGATTGTCGGATAGGATTACTTCCCAGGACTCCATTATAGCCGGACTGAGAGAAGCCCCTCTAGCCTCTCCTCCACTTTCCAATACGAGTGGAACTCAGCTTCCTCCGTATGACTCGCTACCTCCGTTCTCGATGAACAATCCATGGAGAGTAGCGTCATACGCCCCCTTCCAAGACGGTCTCATTTCTATAACCGGAATTTGGAACCTCGAAGGATAGAGGACTTCGAGTTCTACCCGGAAGACCTCCCAGCTCCGTTCATAGGCTACGCAAGGCTTACAGCTTCAGCCATGGTTCGGGATGATAGGGTACCAAAGGAGACAGTCCTCTATTCACGAGACCAGGCTCAGAGAGAATGGCTCAGGTGTTAGAGGGGGACATGGATTGTTCTAATACCAAGATACAACCCTTTAAGAGTCCCTTTACCATTTTCACAATGGATGAGAGTACCCCGCTCCCGTTCCTGACAAAGATCGCGAGGTCTACCATCCCAGCGGCCAGAAGGGGGAACCCATGCCTCAATTGAAGGAAGCAGATCCCACAATCTCCGTTACTCCCTCAGCCGGAGAATTGTGGGAAGACTTGCCGAACACCTTCTCAGCTGGCAAACTCAAACCGGACTGTGCTATGGAGCAGTTTGGTGAAAAGCTACCCAGGCTCCCAGATAGCCTTATTCAGGCTGAATTCGACGCGAAATCGCGATTAGCCAGGTCAATTAACTCTATGGCTATGACCGAGGTAGCAACCATAGCCTATGGCTCAGACAACCGCTTTTTAAGGCTCTATGACCACCGAAATCCCTGACTCAAACGGTACAGTCGGATATGTTTTGAGTTTTGCCACTGCTAGAACGAATTGTAGGAAGCATGTCCTACAAGAGGCAACCATTCGGCATGAGCCGAATAGGTTACTCTCGTCTAACATCTGGGGAGCAGATCTCTTCCCAGAAGCTATGGTGAAGGAAGTCCAGTCAGAGGCTACGAGGCTGAACCAGAGCCTTAAGGACCGTTGGGGCCTTACGGCTAAGAGGAGGCAAGACCTAACACCTAAAGGGTAAGGGACAGAGGAAACCTAGACGTTTCCCAACCTTACCAGAAAAAGCAGCCACGCTTTCCTCAGCAAGTTCCCCAGCGGTGCCCTTAGTGCAAACAGCCCAACCTTCCACCTCCAAAGCTCAATCACAGCCAATTTATGTGATATCCCCTCAGCCTCAGCCCTCCACCTCTTACGCCATCTCTCCAGCTTACAATCAAGCCTTCGAGAGTCAAGCTTTCACAGAAGTATGACCGCTCGGTAAAGGGAGGCAGAGGTAAGCGTTCCTTTCGTGGGAGAGGATCGGGAGGCCCTTTAATAGGGGAAAGCACTTCAGAGGAGGCCGAGGCGGTTACCAGAACCAATGAAGAACTTCAGGTAGGAGGGAGGCTGTTTCACTTTCGCCACCGGTGGAACTTCAGCGAATGGGCTCAGAGCATAGTGTCAAAAGGCCTGGGTTGGAGCTGGTTGACGAACCCACCTCCATCCAGACCTTTCGTCAACTTCCTTCCAAGGAATTGACAGAGTACGCGGAGGACCTCCTTCAGAAAGGAGCTATAGCGAGAGTCAAGAGATTAAAATTTCAAGGTCGCTTGTTCAGCGTGCCAAAGAAAGGCTCACAAAAAAGAAGGGTAATCTTAGACTTGTCCCGCTTAAACTTAGCCATCCGCTGCGACAAGTTCAAGATTCTCACGATCTCGCAGGTGCGGACCTTACTTCCCCGTGGGGGCCGTCACCACCTCTATCGATCTTACAGACGCCTACTATCATATCCCTATTGCAAGACACTTTCCGTCCGTATCTGGGTTTCAAGATAGGAGACCAGGCATTCTCCTTCAAGGTAGTTCCCTTTGGACTCAACGTGGCACCCAGGGTGTTCACGAAACTAGCGGAAGTGGTAGTGCAACAACTCAGGACACAAGGGATTATGGTGAGTAGCATATCTCGACGATTGGTTGATCTGGGCTTCAAACAGTCGAGGAATGCAACAGAGCTACACTGAAAGTGATCAGTTCCTGGAAATAATCTAGGCTTCAAGATAAACAGGACCAAGTCAAGACTCACTCCAGAGTCAAACTTTCAGTGGCTGGGCATTCAATGGAATCTATCCTCCATACTCTGTCGATTCCATCAACCAAAAGGAAAGAAATAGCGAAGTCAGTCAAGCAATTTCTAAGTCACAAACTGGCGTCAAGGAGAGCTCAGGAGAGGATCCTGGGTTCTCTCCAGTTTGCATCAGTGACGAACGTCTTAATGAAAGCCAAACTGAAAGACCTAACAGAATCTGGCGCTCACGAGCAAATGTCAGGTCCAGGGACAAACTATCCTCAGTCCCTCTGATTCTAAAGAATCGACTTCGGCCGTGGCGAAAGTCAAGAATTTGTCAGTGTCAGTACCCTTCAGTTCCCTCCACCAGGGATCACCATCCACACAGACGCGTCCTTAAGCGGTTGGGGAGGGTATTCCCAGGTCAAAAAAGGTTCAAGGAACTTGGTCACCTCTAGTCCGTGTCAGTTCCATATAAACGTACTGGAGGCAATGGCAGTGTTCTTGACTCTAAAAAGGTTGCGCCCACCAAAGTACTCCCACATAAAGCTAGTTCTGGACAGCGCAGTGGTAGTACATTGTATAAACGAGGAGGCTCCAAGTCACGTCATCTAAATCATGTCATGGTAGCCATCTTCTCCCTGGCAGACAAGTTCAGTTGGCATCTCTCCTCCACTCACATAGCTGGAGTGAGAAACGTCATAGCAGACGCGCTAATCCCGATCAGTGCCCCTAGAGTCGGAATGGTCACTGGACAACAGTTCGTTCCAATGGATCCTTCAAAGAGTTCCAGGGCTACAGGTGGATCTCTTCGCATCTCAAGCGAATCACAAACTGCCGTGTTATGTACCCCCAACCTCCGGACCCTCTGTGGCCTATGCCACGGACGCCCTGGCCGTTAGATTGGAACAACTGGAAGAAGATTTATGTCTTTCCTCCAGTGAATCGTTTCTCATGAAGTTTTATTTTAAACAAACTCAGGACATTCAAGGGTCAAGTGGGCGGCTCTAGTAGCCCCAGACTGGCCGAAGAGCAATTGTATCCTCTAATTCTGGAACTGGGCCTTCCGTCCTCTTCGGATCCCCAATCCCAGGCTCTCCCAGTCAGTACAAACGAAGACTGTGTTCGCTTCCTCAGGGATTCTCAAAACCCTAAACTTTATGGATTTCATGAAGTTTGCGGCAAAAAGAGGATGCGGAATAAATTGACCCTCAGAATATTCTCTCTTGGAAATCCGATTTAAAGGGATTCAACTTTGAGACAGTATGATGCTGCTGTCAAAAAAGTTAGCAATCTTCCTGAGAGAATCAGATATTAGAATCATGACAGTTAATTCGGCTATATCCTTTTTCAGATCCTTATTTGAAAAAGGTTTAGCAGCTAGCACGATTACGACAAACAAGTCAGCCTTGAAAAAGATATTTCAATTTGGGTTCAACATAGACTTGACGGATTCCTACTTCTCGTCTATTCCTAAGGCATGTGCTAGACTTAGACCTTCTGTAAGGCCTACGTCAGTTTCATGGTTCTTAAACGATGTTCTAAAACTGGCTTCAGAAACCGATAATGACACATGCTCGTTTATAATGCTCTTAAGAAAAACCCTGTTTTTATTAAGCTTAGCTTCAGGAGCAAGAATTTCAGAACTGTCGGCTTTATCCAGAGAATCCGGATCATATTCAATTCCTTCCCACAGGGGAAGTCTACTTTCTCCGGAACGTAGCTTTTTTAGCAAGAATGAAGATCCTTTGATGAGGTGGGAACCTTGGAAGGTACTACCCCTTCCACAAGATGTATCTCTTTGCCCAGTTTCAACCTTACGAGCCTTTCTGTCCAGGACCTCCTCATCCTCATCGGGTCCCCTCTTTAAGAGGGAAAAAGGTGGAACTTTATCCATTAAAGGCATCAGGCAACAAATCCTGTACTTTATTAAGCAAGCCAATCCTGACTCTTTCCCGAAAGCACATGATGTCAGGGCAGTAGCCACCTCAATTAATTATTTCCAACATATGAACTTTGATGAGTTGAAAAAGTATACCGGATGGAAATCGCCGACAGTGTTCAAACGTCATTACCTTAAGTCCTTGGAAGCTCTGAAATTTTCAGCAGTAGCAGCGGGTAACATAGTTCCCCTGACTCTAGCTAATTTGTAGTAGAAGATTCAGTCCTCCTTTCTACCTGCCTCACCCAACAGTTCGTCTATTTCCTTGCCGTGTTCATTTTTACATTCACCTTGTGTCTTAGCTGCTTTTATGATGGTGTAGTGGGTGCCCCTTATTTTTTTGCTAGGGACACTCGCAGATGATTATAGATATTGATCTCATGGATGTTACCCCCTCCCCTATTCTTTTTTATGCTAGGGGATACATCTTATTTATAATGGTTACGGGTTTTGTATATTAAGTCATATACATTCCTTATATATTATCATTGTTGATTAATTTGTTCATTTGATTAATTTAATTGCTATTATATTTTTGATACATGCCTTTACACAGATACCATTTTGTTACATGTAAGCCATTTTACCTCTGTACATATGTAAATTACCTTATGATAAGAAACATGATTAGAATTAAGTGTAATTTAAGCATATTTCTATTTTTGTATCACTGTGTATATGTATCTTTTTAGCAATTATATTCTTTTTATATTTATTTTCTCTTTTATTTGAGACCTATTCTGATTTATTTTATTACTTTTGTTTACAATCTTGTGCTATTTCTCTGGTACGATTTCGCGCAGCGACACGAGCTGAGCCCAGAAAAGGGATTTTGACGTAAGGAAAAATCTATTTCTGGGCGATTGGCTCGTGTCGCCAGCGAAATATCCTTTAATCTATTATTTCTAGGGTAAATGTACTAACACATACCAGAGAATAAATAAAATAAAGAAAAAGGTCAGTATAACTGACTCGCTCACCCTCCAAGAGGGTGTCGGTATGAACACTAGGCGAGTGAGACCACTACCACGAGCCAAATGCCAATAGAAATCTCCCACTACAAAAACCCTCCATGAGGAGAGCCGACCCACAGAGTGAGCAGCTCGTACTACTACTACTCCATCCCATGCTGCCGACTGCTGCGCCTCTGGTGGCCATCCTGAAGTTAGCAGACAATCTTGGGCGAAGGGATGGGTAGGGTGGGATTTCGCTGGCGACACGAGCCAATCGCCCAGAAATAGATTTTTCCTTACGTCAAAATCCCTTTATTAGCCCTAATGTTGATGACCCCAGCGTGGAATTAGACTTGATTACTGGATTCACTCAAGACAATAAGCCTACCATAACAACGATGGCACCATGTGAGCCATTAATAAGAAATGATAAAAGAAAAATGTACAAACCCGACCCAACATTAATTCATTTTGGCCATATTTTGGGGACAGATAATTGGTCCAGATTTCTTGTTCTCAAAACAGAGAGGTAAATTTCTTCCTATGTTTTAAAGAACAGATTATTAAGCTTACACCCAACTAGAGAAATGAGTTTCAGAGCACTGAAATTTAATGAATGGCTGATTGAATCTACAACAAAAGCCCAGTCAGAAACATTTCCGAACATAAAGAAATTCAAGGGGTAAATGTAACTGAAAATTCATGACATGCTTAACTATATCCAGGGTACAGTTGTACCACCTCAAATTGAAAATGAGGAGGAATTGCCAGAAAAGAATATTACATTAGATCACTCAAATTAAGATACGATAACATTCATGACCTGGAGTTATATCAAATTCCAAGCAAAAGAAACCAGGAAGTTTCCATCAAAATAGCAAAGATCAAATTTACAGGCCAAAATTTACCAGCAGAGATTAAAGTGCTTGGTCAAAATAGAGAAGTACGCCCTCACATACCGAAACCACTGCAATGTAAACAATGTTGTAAATTTGGTCACACATTCAAGAAATGCCAAAATAAAGAAATATGTGCTGTGTATGGTTCAGAAGAACATAGAGTGGAATTGCCCAAATATTAAATGTGCTAATTGTGAACTTGCTCATCATGCAAAGTCAAAAGAATGCCCATTCTATATGTACATTACAGAATTAAAACTACTGATGAGTAGAACTGGAATGGCATCAAAAGATGCTAAGCTTGAGTTAAAAGTTAGAGGGATACTTGACCCAAGCAGAAATGATCATATAAAAATATGTTAAAAAATAAGGTTCCCCAAATATCTGATGCTTGTTTAGAAAACAGAAATGTAATATGTACTTGAAATAACAATATAAAAACAAATATGCTGCTCAATCATCCTTAGGTGATCATGACGCCGATACTTCATGTATAGAGACAGTACAGTAGTGCCTTAGGATACGAAATTAATCCGTTCCGAAGCAGCCTTCATAACCTGAGTTTTTCTTATCTTGAACTATGTTTCACATGTAAATGGCCTAATTCGTTCCAAGCCCTACAAAAACACCACAGTAAATTTTATAATAAAGCTAAATTGACCAATAAACAATGAAATACAACAATTTGGACCATTCAATACCTAACATAACCTTTATTGTAGTACGTACCTGTAAATAAAGTGTATTACTGTACATGGTACAAGAAATACTTTACGCACATGTACGTACATATGTAGTAAAATGTGGAACCTTACCTTTCGAATGTGGCGATCTCTGAAAGTGGCGACAGAGGAGGAGGACAAATGGCAGAAAACATGAACACTTAACTTTACGAAACATTAAAAAATGGCAGAAATCATTAACACTAAACTTTACAAAACACATTAACAAATGGCAGAAAACATAAACATTTTGATTATCTCCATCTTCGTTCTCGATAGAAAGCATCCTCTTCTTTCCGTGAACTTCAGCAACATTCATAGGACCCATAGCTAATAACGTAAGTACAGTGGTACCTCGACATACGAAAGGCTCAACTTACGAAAAACTCGACATACTAAAGCAAATACAAAGATTTTTTTTGCTCTACATATGAAAATAGTTCAGGATCCGAAAGGTTGTTGCTGTAAAGTTCCGAGATTCGCACGGACCACCGATAACAATTTTAAAACTTGCGCGCCACCAACTGAGTAGACTCGCCACCATCCTCCCGCTCTCCCATTGGTTCCTGATGCTAGTCACCGCCATAAGATCCTGCTTCCTATTGGTCAGCATCTCTCCCATGATCCCATCATGCATCTACGTAGCTGCGTGCTTTTTCGGCCACTTGGCGGCATCATCGTTATCGTAAGCATGCGGAATTCGTTCGTTCTATATGATTTAGTTTATTAACGTAAATTCATTAGTGATTTCATTGTAGTACTACTTTATCGTGTTGTGTGAGAACTTTACTACATACGTATACGTACTTCATAACTTAATTACGTACAGTATATACGTAGTCATGGGTCCCAAGAAAGTTGAAGTAGGAAAGAAGAGGATGCTTTATTTGGAGACAAAGATAGAGATAATTAAAAAGTATGAAGCTGGCATGCGATTGAGTGTGATCGCCAAGGAATATAGCTGAAATCCACCATCCTTAAGTAGAAAGATGCCATCAAAGCAGCTACACCTTCCAAGGGCGTGACTATTTTGTCTAGCAAGAGGAGCCACGTGCACGACGAGATAGAAAGGCTGCTTCTTGTATGGATAAAAGACAAAGAAATCCCTGGCGATACGATAACCGAGACGGCAATCTGCAACAAGG
This sequence comes from Macrobrachium nipponense, assembly GCF_015104395.2. Taxonomy (NCBI): domain Eukaryota; kingdom Metazoa; phylum Arthropoda; class Malacostraca; order Decapoda; family Palaemonidae; genus Macrobrachium; species Macrobrachium nipponense. The sequence continues at coordinate 59,164,012 of NC_061088.1, forward strand.
CCAGCGCTATTTTCGTCGATTTGATTGGCCAGGCCAAAGATGATGGAGGAGAAGGGACATCGACGCCAACCCCAGAGTTCAAGGCTTCTCATGGGTGGTTAGAAAAATTCCATAAACGGATTGGCATCCACTCAGTGGTAAGGCATGGGGAGGCGGCCAGCTCGGACACGAAAATGGCCAAAGCCTTTATTAAGACATTCGACGAGATGACAATCAAGGAAGGCTACAGTTCTCAGCAGGCCTTCAATTGTGATGAGACTGGCTTTTTTTGGAAAAAAATGCCTCGTCGGACGTACATCACGGAGGAAGAGAAGAAGCTACCCAGGCATAAGCCTATGAAAGACAGGCTTACGCTCGCACTTTGTTCGAACGCCAGTGGGAATTGCAAGGTGAAGCCCCTACTTGTCTATCATTTGTAGACTCCTCGAGCCTTCAAGGCCCACAAAGTGCTAAAGGAGAAGCTTCCAGTGATGTGGAGGGCTAATGCGAAAGCCTGGGTAACGATACTTTTGTTCACCGAGTGGGTAAATCTGTGTTTCAGCCCGACAGTGAAGAAATTCTTGGAAGAGAAGTGCCTCCCTCTGAAATGTCTGCTGTTGTTGGACAATGCCCCTGCTCACCCTCCTGGCCTCGAGGAAGATATCCTAGCGTAGTATTCGTTTATCAAGGTTCATTATCTTCCGCCTAACACCACCCCTCTCCTCCAGCCCATGGACCAGCAAGTGATATCGAACTTCAAGAAGCTGTATACAAAACATCTTTTCAAGAGATGTTTCGACATCACCTGTACCACAAACCTCACCTTGCGTGAATTTTGGAAGGAGCATTTCGATGTTGTGATATACATCCGACTCATCGATCAAGCTTCACAGGAGGTTTCGAGGCGAACCTTGAATTCTTCGTGGAGGAAACTCTGACCTGATGCCGTATCCACCTGAGACTTCGAGGGATTCGACGTGAGCGAAGCTGGTGCTGCAGATTCAGAAACAGTTGATGATCCAGAAACTGTTTCGCAACCAGATCTTGATGAGATCGTTGCACTCGGCAAGTCCATGGGGCTAGTCGTCGACGAGGACGACATCAATGACCTTCTCGAGGAGCACCAAGAGGAGCTTACGACGGATGACCTGAAGGAGTTGGAAGCCATGCAACATAACGTCGTTCAAGAAGAGTTCTCTAGCAGTGGCGAGGAGGAGGAGGAGGAGGACTACCCTATGACAGCGGCAGAAATTAAGGATGCTCTAGCTGCTTTTCATAAGGTGCAATCATTTGTAGAAAAGAGACACCCCGAAAAGGCTTACACAGGTTGTATGCTTGCGCAGTTTGATGACGTTTGCCTGAGCCGTTTCAGGAACATTGTGTAAAGTAGGCAGAAGCAATCTTACTTGGATAGTTACTTTTTAAAGAGGCCTTTAGTAGGAGTAAGCAAAAAGGAAGATCCAGTTGATACTACGAAAAAACAGAAAGTTGAAAGTGGTGAAGAAATTGAAATTTTGTAAAAAAAAAAAAAAAAAAAAAAAAAAAAAAAATGTAAAGAAAAAAAAATAATAATAATTTTAAGTTTTTTGTAAAGTTAAGTGTTACAGTTTTGTTAAGGGGGCCGGCCAGCTAATGCCGTTTTTTAACGACAGGACTTTGACATTCATACCACTAAATAAGGTGACTTGGGACATCTCCAAACCGCATATGATTTTTGCCTCTGACCTTCGGTTTTTTGACGCCAGGGCAATTTATCCCGAAAATAACCATTTTTCAAATTCTATCTCTTCCTTTGATATTTAATATTAAGACCTGGGATTACTACCATATATAGACCTGATGTAGACCTCCAATCAAATAGAGAGTTTTTTTCTAAAAGTCATTTTTTTGCTAGATATGAATTTTTCAATATGGTAAAAAAATAAGCCCTATAAATCACGAGAAAAAAATGTATAAAAAAACAACGAAACAAAAATTGGAAATAAGGGCTCTATTTGATTGTTCTATAATGTCTTTCTGAGTTATATACCAAATTCCAATGTTATAGCTTTAAAACTAAGTGAGGAGATAGATTTTGAAGGTCAATAAGTATAGTTTTGAGATACGGGCGTTCAAAGTTTTCCTTTGTATTTCTATAAAGACATTGTTAATAAATAATGATTATTATGAATGTATATTTCCTTTTTGTGTATTAATAAACCAATACTATTTTTTTTATCATAATTTAATCATAAATGATGATCCCTTTGCTCATATATCGTAGCCTGGGGGACTGCTTGAGGCAAGATGGGGCACTCCTTCCTACGTAACCCCCTCCCTCCCCTTCACTAACTCGGCTTATTACAGCGAATTTTCTTCTCTATGTTAGCGAGATGTTTTCCTTGTGTTTTCCTCTTTGGCATTCTTGCCGAAACAAACATAAACAAACGTAAATGCAAGAGAATGGCAGAGGTGAGACTCGAAGGTGTACTCTCTTTTTACAAAGACAATTTAATAAATCATGATTATTATGAATTTCATATTCCATTTTGGGTATTAAAAAACCAAAACTATATTATTTATCATAAATGAAGATCTCTTTGCTCAAAGATCGTAGCCTTGGGCACAGTGTGACGTGTGCTGTCAGGCAAGAAGGGGGCGTTACTAAGCAACCCTCACCTCTCTCTTCACTAACTACGCGTATATTATGATATTCTGTAAAAATACTTGAGCGATTTTTCTTCGTCTGTATGTTAGCGAGATGTTTTCCTTGTCTTTTCCTCATTGGCATGATGAACTTCTTGCCGAAACATACATAAACATACGTAAAAGCAAGCGAATGTCACTAGGTGAAACTCGAACGTGTAATCCACTTGAAGTCTGTGGTCCAACTGATTCATGATTGAACCAGATACTCGCTTATGCGAGCCAGGGAATCTCTACAGATGCCATTTCTCACAATTTCTTCGCCAATAATTATCAAAATTTACGATAACAGAAGAAATATTGCATTTTCTTGTACGGATGAATGTTTTAGGCTTATTGAGTTATGTTTACTAATTACCCTGTAACTACGAAAGTAAGAGGAATTTTGACGAAATATTTCGTAAACGTATTCTCAATTGCCATATGAAGCTCCATGAATTTTTTCATGACTTTGCATTTTTCACCCTATACCACCATACATAGGGGTTCCGGCCGGCCCCCTTAATGTGTTTCGTAAAGTTTAGTTTATGTTTCCTGACATTTTTAATGTGTTTCGCCACTTTCGGAGATTGTCTCACTCGAAAGGTAAGGTTCCACATTTTACTATGATTTTTCAGTTCACCTTTTCTGAGTGTTTCTTTTGAATCCATGGTGTACATTTCCATTGTTAAGGTTTACAATTGTAGTTGTTTTTATTTATATTTTTGCTATTTCAAAGTCCCATTTTCATATCAAAACTTTCTGTAAATTTCAGGTGATGGAACCCTTGAAATAGTATTGTGCAAAGCTTCAGAAGGTGTAAATTGGAAAGCTCTCTTCCAGTCACAAGATCCTGCTGGTGAAGAACTGCTTGATCCTCAGCTAGTGGAAGAAGTTAACCAGAGACTCGCGCATTTGACATCAGATAAATTTGTAAGTTACCTTTGGTATATCGTAAGTGCTATTAAGTATCTGCTAAACTCTTAATCATTACAGTTGGAAATTCCATGTTTATTTGTATTATGACTTTTTGAAAAGCATTTAGGTAAATAAAAGTTCTCCATATGTCTGTTCATCCATCCACCACACTCTTCTTTACCAGATGATTTTGTGATAGTGGTTGTATTTTTATGATAATTAGCACTTTGCTTGTATTAGGCATTATGAAAAATCTCATCATTTTTTTGCAGTTAATTGCAAAGCTGAAATTTTAAGAACTGTCTGTTTACTCAGTTACTGTTTGATGAATTATGAGGTAGTTCAGGTTTGCTCAGTATATTTTGGTAAAATCTCAGGTTTATATTGTAATTCACATTTTGAGGGTTGTCCATTATTTAAATGTAGATAGCCAAAGAGGGTATACATGATTACCAGATATTTGTGGGAGAAATATCATTTTTGTTGTTGTATAATGAGTTTTATGAGAAATATGCAGTTTTTGTTGTTGTAAAACGAGCACCATTAGAATTACGCTGTGTGTATGCAATTACGTATGATTTAAGTAATATTTCAAATGTTGCATGCTCTTAACATAATGTTGGATTACTAATAAGATGCTCCAGATTTGACTATTGCCATATTGGATTTTTGGTACTTCTCAGATTTTTAGTGCTCATTGGATTTGTTAAAATTGGGAGCCAGTTAGGTGTAGATTGCTAGGGTATGCTTTACTTGCTGTACTGGTTTTTACCTGTTTGACTGTTTGAAAGCAATAACTGTATATATATATATATTATATATATATATATATATATATATATATATATATATATATATATATATATATATCATATATACTATATACATATATACATATACAATATAATATATACATATATATATATATATATATATATATATATATATATATATATATATATATATATATATATATATATATATATAGATATATATATATATATATTATATATATATATATATATATATATATATATATATATATATATATATATATATATATATATATATATATATATATATATATATATATATATATATATATATATATATATATATATATATATATATATATATATATATATATATATATATATATATATATATATATATATATATATATATATATATATATATATATATATATATATATATATATATATATATATATATATATATATATATATACATATACATATACATATACATATCATATATATATATATATTTTATATATATATATATATATATATATATATATATTATATATATATATATATATATATATATATATATATATATATATATATATATATATATATATATATATATAAATATAAATATATGCCACGAAGGAAAAATAAACGAAGGAGGATCTGCGAGACCTTTCGATGTTAAACGTCCTTTACTAAGCAGAAACTGACATACATGAGGGAAAAGACAATACATGAAGATTCGTACAACTGACAGATAGGGATTATAAAGAGATTAGTACCTAGAATCCGACACACCTGGAAGATGAGTAACCTTCCCAAACAAGCATAAACAATGGGTGCAATTAAAGGTTCGTTAGTTTTGATGTATGTTCTCTTTTTACTAAAGTCCCTATAGACTCTATTTTAGAATATCTTAGTAATGAACTAACTCAGCATGAATTACCTCTACCTATAAGTCACATTATTTCACTCACGAGTTTGTGCATTTGTGATTGTAAGTTTATATTCAATGGTGAATTTTATCAACAAATATTTGGCATGGCAATGGGAAATCCTTTATCACCACTACTCTCAATCCTGTACATGGAATTCTTTGAAAAACGCTACTTACCTAATATCATTTCTGGGCTCAGCTCGTGTCGGCCTATGAAAGGATCCTTAATATCATTCTTTCTAGGTAAAATTAATCTAAAATTACCAGAGAAAAACAAAATTAAGAAAATGTCAGTAAAACTGACTCGCTCACTCTTAAAAAGAAGTGTCGGTATGATAATAGGGGCGAGTGTGGAACACTACCACGAGACAATCACCAATTAGAACTTCCAATCAGAATCCCCCCAAGAGAGAGCCGATACCAACGGGCGATGCAGCCGCTACTACTACTACTAGAGGACGCCACGGACAGCAGCGCCCCTAGCGGACATCCTTAATTTTTAGCGCTAGCGTCAAGACGCCAATTTTCCTTGTGCTGTGCTATTTCTGGATTTACCACTGTATTCTACCATGGAACGCTCAGCTATTGCCACGGCTAAGTTAAGTAACTCATAAGTAATATTTTACCACATTTTTATCTTCCGGGTACCAGTATTTTCCTCTTAAATAGGTCATATACGGTTCCCTGGTTGTCTCGTGGCGGCGCCATGCTGCCTCGTAAGAATTCCCGGTCTTCCATACTGGGACTTCTTATACTTATGGGCTTACTATATTACGTTCATTGTTTTTACATCGAGTTTTAGCTAGTTCAGCCCTCCTACCATTTCTCTTAGTTTGGTATTTAGGGCTATTTTTATTATTCCGGCCCAGCATCCCGGCTCTTGCTCTTCATCGGCTATCGCTGACTCCGAGTAGGCCTCTGTTTCTTGGAACAGTCTGCCTCCTCCTGGGCTTCTATCTCTTTTACTAAAAGTGTCTTTTCCATCTTTTCGATGTATTATTTATTACATTTAGGGTGTTAGGCTAGCCTAGGTGCTTGTTCCTTGTATTGGTACAGCCTGGTTCACGTGGCCCTCTCACGGTTGTGTTGCTCGCGGCCTAGGCCTCTTGCGGTCACGTGTCCCATCGCACCTTACCCTGCCCCCGCCCTCCCCTTATGGTATAGGGAGGAGCTGGGGGACCCCTTGGTTGTCATGACAACCTCAGTTGCCTTCTCTCACTACTTCTCTGAGGCGGCCAGGGGTTCCTCCCAGCGGGGGGTATAGGGCGACCACTCATGAGGTACCGAGTCTCCATGCGGTAGTTGGTGAGGCGGGGAGGAGTAGGCCATCCCTCCCCCCCTCTCTCGCTCCCGCCGTGTTACACCGAGACCTTCCTCCCCCCTCCCCAGTTGCTCAGCCACCTGCCTCGCTATACGAAAGGAGCCTTCCGTCGCAGCCGGGGCACCTTTGGTTATGGGTTACTGGCTCCGCTAGCGAGCGGGGTGGGCACCTCTAGTGGTCGGTTGCTTGCCTACTATATCCTTACATCTCTCCCCCGCTACCGGAAGAGAGCTTGCTTCTTACCCGCGCACTCTTCTAGTAGACGGGCGGAGGGAGGTTGTTTTATTATTACTATTTTTAAGGATATACCCTAATTTTACAATGAATTGTGTTATATGATTAATTTTATCTTCCATCCCCGCCATTTTACGTCGTGGTTTCCTTTTACCACCACTCCTGGTTGGTTTCTCTTTTGTGTCTCCGCCATCAGCGGAGCTATAGCCTAGAGCACACAACCAACCTGGTTACCACACGTATTTTGGCGGGGCTCTGGTTTAATCTAACTTTATCGCTCCGGCACCAGCGGAGCATCTGTTAGACTGTAAGTGTTTACCTGGTACTCATGTATCTTTCCACTTACAGGCTACCAACTGTCAGGTCCCAGCGTGTAACGCGACGCTGTTCGACCCCTGTGGACACGATGAGTGTAGGTCTCACGCCCCCTGTGCCACATCTTACAACGAGATGATCGTCTGGCACCCTGAAGCCTGCGCCATCTGCTACGACCTGGTCGGTCAGCTGGGAGATGGGGTAAGTCCGTTATAGGCTTACTTATCATTTTACTAACAACTTTTAGTCATAAGTTTGTTAACCCCGTTCCACCATTGGAAGCTAATCTCGCCTTTCTTTCAGGCTACTGGTGTGAGGGAAGTCGCCCTCGCCACCCTGAAAGCGTGGGTGGGCGGCTTCGGGAAGAACGCCGCCAAAGGCCAGCCCTACATTCTGGATAAGAAGCTGGCCGTCCAGATCTTCCCCGCAGGCAAGTCGACCGGTTACGTTGACCCCTTGTCCGCTGACCCCGGCTGATAGCCTACCATCCAGCAAGACCTCCAGCAATCCTTTGGGGTCGTAGCCTCCCAGGAGTCGGTCCCGGACGTCGCTGCCCTGGACCTTAACATCGAACCTATGGCGGTAGGGGTGGAGGATTTGTTGGTTGAGGTAGGTGTGTCGGGCGCCCAAGGTCTTTCCTTGGGTGCTTCTGGATCTTCTCCTGTCCCCTCTTCTAGTGCTTCATTCCAAGGCTTGTGGGATCTGAATCCCTACCCGCTCTCCCGCTCTCTCGTACCCGCAAAAGGTGAAGGGACAGAGAGAACCGAAGACTCTGGCCAAGACAACTTCGAAGAAGTCGTCTTCGTCTTCTTCGGCTAGGAAGTCGTCGACTTCCTACGCCGATGCGGTGAAAGCGAAGCCGAGCTCTTCTCACCCAAAGAGCTCCAGAAGCAAGGCTTCGAAGGAGAAGGCTCGCGCTCCCGCCGAGCCACTGCCTTCTCCCGCCCCCACCGCTTCCACTCCGGCTACGCCGGTAGGGGTAGCAGGTCCTAGCACCTTTGATCCCTCTGCTTTCTCAGCAGTCGTGATGCAACAGGTGGGCGAGCTGGTTGGCTCGCAAGTCTCCGCCCTGGGGACACGGTTCGAGCAGATGTTTGCACAGTTGTCAAACCACTCTGTCTCAGTCAGGCCAGTCATTCAAGATCTCTCTAACAGGATGAGAGAAAATGAGGACCGAGTAGCTGGGCTATCTCAGGTCCCTCCTCCAGTCTCCCCAGCGTCAAGCACTGGGATTCTTCAACTCCCGCCATATGACTCTTTGCCAGCTTTCTCTATGGAGAACCCATGGAGAGTAGCTGCCTACGCTCCGTTCAAGGATGGGATGATCTCTATCCCGGAGTGTGGAACTCGAAGGATTGAGGACTTCGAGTTTTACCCTCCGGGTCTGACGCAGCCTTTCATCGCTTATGCTAGGCTGACGCCAACGGCTCTGACGAGGGGAAGACAAGATCTCTAAGAGTCGGTCCTATATAGTAGAGATCATGCTCAGCGGGAATGGGTTCACTGCCTTGAGGACTGGGAGTGTACGACACCAAACTCCAGGCCTACAAGAGTCCCTTCACTATTTTCGCGACGGAAGAGGAGGTTTCTCTTCCGTTCGCCACGAAATTAGTGGAGAAGTCCCTTCAGGCAGTCCTCAAGGATGAGCCCATCCCACAGTTGAGGGAGGCGGAGTCTACTTCTCCACTCTTCCCGGCTTTCGGAGAATTGTGGGAGAACTTGCCAGCTACATTCACGCTTGGTAAGCTCAAACCGGACTGCGCCATGGACCAGTTCGGCGAGAAACTACCAAGGCTGCCGGATTCCCTAATCCAGGCAGAGTTTGACGCGCCGAACCAGGTTTGGCAGGTCCCTCAATTCCCTTATAATTTACGCGAAATGGCTGCCCTTCTTCTTATGCTACGGAACCGCTGTTCAAGATTCTGGCGAAATCTCAGTTCCAGACGGTTCTAACGGACGCTTTTGACTTCTTCCAGGCTAGGAGGAACTGCCGAAAGCATGTTCTACAAGAGTGTACCATTAGGCATGAGCCGAATAGACTCTTGGCCTCTAGCATGTGGGGAGCGGATCTCTTCCCAGAGTCCGCGGTTAACGAAGTACACCACGAAGCTGCTAGGCTCAACCAGAGCCTTAGAGCTAGGTGGGGTATTTCCTCGAAGAGGAAACAGGAGTCCGTTCCCACTGCTGGTAAGAAAACCGAAAGAAGGCTGGTAAGAAAGGTTCCAGCCATATTAAAAAACTCCAGCAACAGCAGCAATTTGTGCAGGCGGTCCCTGTTACCCAACAAGGACAACCTGCTAGTTCAAAGCAGAATCAGCCTATCCTCCTGTTGCCCCCTCAATCTCAGCCATCCACCTCCTACGCTATCTCGCCGGCCTTCAACCCCGCATATGAGGCTCAAGGCTACAATCAGCCGAGAGGTAGGGCGAGAGGTACTTTCGTCAGCGTGGCGCAGGAAGGGGTACAAGGAGCAGGCAGTTCAGAGGAGGGCGTGGTGGTAAAACCAACCCGCCCATCAACAATGAGGCTCCCCAGGTAGGAGGGGGAGACTGTTCCTCTTCCGCCACAGGTGGGGGTTCAGCAATTGGGCACAGAGCATAGTGTCCAAAGGATTGGGCTGGAGTTGGATCAAAGATCCTCCTCCAATCAAATCATTCCACCAGATACCGTCAAAGGAATTGACAGATTACGCGGAAGAACTCCTTCAGAAAGGAGCTATTGCGAGAGTCAAGCATCTAAAATTTCAAGGTCGCTTATTCAGCGTGCCAAAGAAAGGCTCAACAAAAAGAAGGGTAATCTTAGACTTGTCAAAGCTAAACTCTTTCATTCGTTGCGACAAGTTCAAGATGCTTACCCTCTCGCAAGTAAGGACCTTACTTCCGCGTGGAGCCGTCACATGCTCCATCGATCTTACAGACGCATACTATCATATCCCTATAGCCAGGCACTTCCGCCCATTCCTAGGATTCAGGCTAGGAAATCAAACATTCTCATTCAAAGTGATGCCCTTCGGTCTGAATGTAGCCCCCATGGGTATTCACAAAAATAGCAGAAGTGCGGTTGTTCAACAATTGAGAGCTCAGGGAATCATGGTAGCAGCATACCTCGACGATTGGTTGATCTGGGCACCAACAGTCGAGGAATGTCTCAAAGCCACCAAAAAGGTAGTTCACTTTCTGGAACATCTGGGGTTCCAGATAAACAAAACGAAATCCAGACTTACTCCGGAATCTCGTTTTCAGTGGCTAGGAATCCAATGGGATTTGTCTTCCCACAATCTGTCAATTCCAGTGGCCAAACGGAAGGAAATAGCAAAATCTGTCAGACAATTTCTCAAATGCAAGCAAACGTCAAGAGAAACCAGGAGAGAATCCTAGGGTCTCTTCAGTTTGCTTCGGTAACAGATATCCTTCTGAAAGCAAGGCTGAAAGATATAAATCGAATTTGGCGGTCAAGAGCAAACTCCAATATCGAGACAAGTTGTCAGTAATCCCACAGATCCTCCGCAACCAACTACGGCCTTGGTCAAAAGTAAAGAACTTAGCCAAGAAAGTACCCCTTCAATATCCCCTCCCAGTGTTAACCATTCACACGGATGCATCCCTGTCCGGGTGGGGTGGGGGGGATACTCTCAGTTCAAACAGGTTCAGGGGACTTGGTCAGTTCAATTTCGCCAGCTCCCACCATAAACAGTGTTGGAAGCAATGGCAGTATTTCTTACTCTGAAGAGACTGCTTCCCCCGAAGAAGTCTCATCTAAGGCTAGTTTTGGACAGTGCAGTGATAGTTCATTGCATCAACAGAGGAGGGTCCAAATCCAAGCATGTGAATCATGTCATGATAGCCATCTTTGCATTAGCAAACAAACACAAATGGCATCTGTCTGCCACTCACCTGGCAGGAGTAAGGAATGTGATAGCAGACGCCCTGTCCCGGTCAGTTCCTCTGGAATCAGAGTGGTCTCTGGACGACGGGTCATTCCAGTGGGTAAGCCGGAGAGTCCCCAGGTCTCCAAGTGGATCTCTTCGCCTCACAAGCGAACCACAAGCTCCCTTGCTATGTGGCCCCCAACCTGGACCCTCTGGCTTATGCCACGGACGCCCTGTCGTTGCATTGGAATCAGTGGAGGAGAATTTATATTTTTCCTCCAGTGAATCTTCTCTTGAAAGTCCTAAGCAAACTAAGGTCTTTCAAAGGGATAGTAGCTCTGATTGCACCGGACTGGCCCAAGAGCAACTGGTATCCTCTTCTTCTGGAATTGGGTCTCCGACCTCAACGGATCCCCAATCCCAAGCTATCACAATCAGTACAAATGAGGACTGTGTTCGCTTCCTCAGGAATTCTCCAGACCCTAACTTTATGGACTTCATGAAGTTTGCGGCTAATAAAGATGCTGATATTGATCCACAGAATATTCTCTTCCTAGAATCAGATAAGAGAGAGTCAACCATTAGACAATATTGACTCAGCTGTTAAAAAATTAGCATCTTTCTTGAGAGAATCGAACACTACAACCATGACAGTTAATTTGGCTATATCCTTTTTCAGATCCTTGTTTTGAAAAGGTTTAGCAGCTAGCACGATTACCACTCATAAATCGGCTTTGAAGAAAATCTTTCAAGTAGGGTTTCAGATAGATCTGACTGAATCTTATTTCACATCTATCCCTAAAGCCTGTGCTAGACTTAGACCTTCTCAGAGGCCTACTACAGTTTCATGGTTCTTGAATGATGTCCTCAAACTAGCTTCAGATACTGACAACTCATCTTGTACATTCATAATGCTCCTGAGGAAGACATTATTCCTATTAAGCCTAGCCTCAGGAGCCAGAATTTCAGAACTGTCGGCTCTATCCAGGGATGCGGGTCATGTGGAATTCCTCCCATCAGGAGAAGTTCTACTTGCTCCGGATCGTAGCTTTTTAGCCAAAAATGAGGATCCTCTTGCAAGGTGGGCTCCTTGGAAGGTTATCCCACTTCCACAGGATCCTTCTCTCTGCCCAGTGTCAACTCTTAGAGCCTTTCTATCTCGTACTTCTTCAAGATCCTCAGGTGCTCTCTTCATGAGAGAAAAAGGTGGTACTTTGTCAGTGAAAGGTATTAGACAGCAAATCCTTTACTTCATTAAACAAGCCAACCCTGAGTCATTCCCAAAAGCACATGATATCAGGGGAGTAGCCACCTCAATTAATTATTTTCAACATATGGACTTTGAGGATCTTAGAAAGTATACTGGATGGAAATCCCCGACAGTCTTTAAACGGCATTATCTAAAGTCGTTGGATTCTTTAAAGTTTTCAGCAGTAGCAGCGGGAAACATTGTTTCCCCTGATACTGTATAGTAGTTGTAGTATAGATCCAGGTCTCCTTTCTACCTACATCATCCAACATGCCTCACCCTATCGCCAGGCTACTCGAATATCATAGCCTTAGCCGTTGAATCATATAGTGGATTGTCCCTTATTTTTTTGCTAGGGACATCCACACTTGTACTGATAATGTACTCCAGTGTACCTACCCTTATTTTTATGCTAGGGTAGGACACAATGTGTTTGTATATATTTTGCCATACTTGTATTAATGATGGACTTCAGTGTGCCTGCCCTTATTTTTATGCTAGGGTAGGACACAATGAGTTTGTATATTTTGTAAATATGTTAAGTAAATCCCTTTGTTTGTTTATATTACATGCATCTCTGTAATTTACTTTAATTACCATTTAAGTACTTTAAGATTACTAACGTTCTATTGTTTTACTGTTTAACATAAGTTAGTGTAAGTGCTTAGTTTGTATGCTGTAATTGATTTACTTATATTATATCCATCATTTTACACTGCTTTTCATTGTTCCTTTTTTCCCATCTTGTCTGTTTCTCTGGTACTCTTTCATAGGCCGACACGAGCTGAGCCCAGAAAAGGGATTTTGACGAAGGAAAAATCTATTTCTGGGTGATTGGCTCGTGTCGCCCTATGAAAGGATCCTTAATATCATTCTTTCTAGGTAAAATTAATCTAAAATTACCAGAGAAAAACAAAATTAAGAAAATGTCAGTAAAACTGACTCGCTCACTCTTAAAAAGAAGTGTCGGTATGATAATAGGGGCGAGTGTGGAACACTACCACGAGACAATCACCAATTAGAACTTCCAATCAGAATCCCCCCAAGAGAGAGCCGATACCAACGGGCGATGCAGCCGCTACTACTACTACTAGAGGACGCCACGGACAGCAGCGCCCCTAGCGGACATCCTTAATCTAAAAACATCTTGTCCTGCAAGGGGGGGAACAAACCAAAAAAGGGGGGGTTTCATAGGGCGACACGAGCCAATCACCCAGAAATAGATTTTTCCTTCGTCAAAATCCCTTTTATATTCCTGTAAAGTGGTATCGTTATGTTGATGATATTTAAGCTGTTCTGCCTGTCAGTATTGGTGTAAATGATTTACTCTCTAAATTAAATAACCAGGTACCATCAATTAAGTTTACTCTAGAATTAGAAAAAGACAATTGCCTCCCTTTCTTAGGTGTTTTGATACATAGAGAACCATTTCAATGTAAATTCAGTATTTATAGGAAACCGACCAACAACTTAACTTTTGTTCATTTCTTCTCAGG
>NC_061088.1:59178265-59190765 GCF_015104395.2 Macrobrachium nipponense
CATTTCTTCTCAGGCCACCATCTTAACATAAAAATATCAATTTTATTCCTCTATGGTTTTACGAGCATTGTGCATTGTCAGTCCACAATATTTGGATCAAGAAATTGAATACATAAGAAGAGTAGGGAAAGATTTATGCTATCCTTCACATATACTATTAGATATTTGTTATAATAAAGCCCACAAAAAGTTTTATAGTGTAAGTAACACGCAGAAAGAAAATTCTAAGAACATTCTCAGTTTGCCTTATTTTAACGGATTTGAAACCATTAATTCATTGTTAAAAGCTTTTAATGTCAACCTTGTTTTTTCCTATAATAACATACTAAAAGGAATGTTAATAAAAAATGGCCCCAGAGAAAGCAACAACATAATATATAAAATTCCATATATGGATTGTCCCTCATTTTATCTCGGACAGTCTAGCAAAGGCCTAGAAGTAAGGCTAAGCCAGCATAAATATTCTGTAAAAACTGGGCAAACATCTAATGCAATATTCATTCATTTAAGTGAAAACAACCACCGAATAAATTGGGTTGGTAGTTCAGTAATTGCAAGGTCAAGAGATGTCTTATCACGAAATCTTTTAGAATCTGCTTTAATACAACTTACTTTTCATTGTAATTTCAATGTTAGTCGTGGCCTTTCTCATTTAGACCCTTGTATTTGTAACTTGTTTAAGAATGACCTCAAAGATATAATTACAGACTTAAATAAAAATCAGTTGCCTTAGAGTTATCTTCGTTGTAATGTATGTCTGACATGTATTGTGAATATGTACTATTGTGAATATGGTTTTGTTTACCAATTTCTGAATATCTGTCACCTATAATCCTTTAATTGTCTTGTCCTTGTATCTAAGATGATTGTCTTAAACCTTTAATTGCACCCATTGTTTATGCTTGTTTGGGAAGGTTACTCATCTTCCAGGTGTGTCGGATTCTAGGTACTAATCTCTTTATAATCCTTATCTGTCAGTTATACGAATCTTCTTGTATTGTCTTTTCCCTCATGTATGTCAGTTTCTGCTTAGTAAAGGACATTTAACGTCGAAAGGTCTCGCAGATCCTCCTTCGTTTATTTTTCCTTCGTGGCATATGCCTTTATTTATGGATTTATCACGTTCATAACTTTTGTGATTCAGTTATACATATATATATATATGATATATATAATATATATATATATATACATATATAATATATAATATATATATATATATAATATATATATATATATTATTATATTATATATAAATAATTATTGTTCCCCCTGTATTCGCCGAGGGCGGGTGTACCAGACACCCCCGTGAATAGTTAAAACCCGTGAATAGTGAGAACCACCACTAAAAGTGCTTTTAACTGCCTATCTTGAAAGTTCAGATACCAAATGTATACCTTTAATAACCTCCTACTTCAAATATACCTAAAATTAAACCTAGTACTGTATTAATCTTTGGGGTTATATTTTTAATATAATTTCAAAGTCATTAAACAATTTACCATTAACAGAGAGAGAGAGAGAGAGAGAGAGAGAGAGAGAGAGAGAGAGAGAGAGAGAGAGAGAGAGAGAGAGAGCAGTGAATGGCAACATCATATATCTGAACATCAAGAGTGAAATTATGAATTATTTCTGAGACAGAGAGAATAATAATGAGAGAGAGAATTAGCTATAAGGTAAATCATTTATTTATACTACAAAACAAATAAACATAGGTAAGTAAGAGAGAGAGAGAGAGAGAGAGAGAGAGAGAGAGAGAGAATATGTTATTTTTACTGTTTAATCTCATTAAACTTAATGTTATTTGTAAACTAGTACTGTATATTATTATTTTACCCTAAAATGTAGTAATGTCCTTAAAGATACACTTATACATACATTTCCAGCCCAAACAGAGGGCGAGAGTTACCACTAAGACATACTATCTCATGTGGCAAAAGAGAGAGAGATGAGAGAGAGAGAGCGAGAGAGAGAGAGGAGAAGAGGAGATGAGAAGAGAGAGAGAATGGGGGGGGGGGGGCGGAGGGTTAGCCTTATTTAAAATACTGAAATGGATAGATTATTGTACTTCTATAAAATACTATCACATATGAATTTTGAAATTAGTTATATTACTATTATTATTATTATGCAAAAATAGTAATAAACATACAGATGTACCATAGAAATTCTCATCTTGGTAGAGAGAGAGAGAGAGAGAGAGAGAGAGAGAGAGAGAGAGAGAGAGAGAGAGAGAGAGGACCCCAGCCAACTCAGCTTACTACGTGGAGTTCAAAGAGAAAGATATGGGGTAAAATGCATTTTCTTTCATTCTTACGTAATTTTTTTTATTTATAAACTAAAATCTTGCTAATTCACTTAAGTATTTTCTTTAATGAATTGATATTATTGCTGTTTACATTAATATTGATATTTGAAAATCAGTAAATCATTTATCATCCAAAAAACACACATCTCGGTAAGAGAGAGAGAGAGAGAGGAAGGAAGGAAGAGAGGAGGAGGGAAGGGGAGAGGAAGAGAAAGGAGAAAAAAGGAGAGAGAGAGAGAGAGAGAGAGAGAGAGAGAGAGAGCTCTATATGTCAGGAATTCAAAGTCTGTAATGACCAAGACACTCTCGTATGGGTGAGGCATAAAGTTCTTTAGTGACGTCACAAACTTCCCATTTCAAAATTAAATTACTTACGAGTCAACAAATTCTCTTTTGACAAATCGAGAGATATAAGAGTTAATTTACTAGTAATATTGGATAATAAAAAAACATCTATAACTACTTAAATGGAATGAAAGGCATCAGATATATGTGAAACATTTTAGGCTTGCGAAAGATGGTGCAATCGCTCTAAAAGCTTCTAATATGATGTAACTTTACAGAAAAATTTTGAAATCTTCACATGGTTTCTTAGCAAAGACATACACGTCTGAAACCAGTCCTGTACGTAGTATGCTCTACACGTTCCAAACAGAACTCGAGCGAGTAAGATTGACATGTTATGAAAACAAAACGGAGGCCTCAAGCTTCCCTTATCTCAAGGCAATGACAAGTTATGGAAACAATTTCTAGCTTGGAACGGACAATGTTAATCTCTATCTCTTTTATGTTATGCAAAATCAGAACACATTTTTTAGATATCTTATTACTCTAAGCTAAATAAGGAATCTGAAAATGTTTCAAACACTTTTATATAACATTTCATACAGTCAAAGAGAGGATATATGCGTTATAAAAGTAGCAGCATATAATATACCTACCCACAGGAGATTGGTTATCACGGTGTTGAATCCAACGATTCGCAATGGGATAAATAATCAGCAACTACATAGTTTTTGCCACTAATGTGCTGCACGCTTAACTTATACTGTTGCAAGCACAAAGACCACCTGGTCAGTCTTTGATTATGGTTTTTCATTCTCTGGATAAATGATAGTGGATTGTGATCAGACAACACTAAAATTTCTTCATTCCTAGGTCTGTTCTCATACACTTCAAACTTTTTCAGTGCCGAGATTAAGGCTAAAGTTTCCTTCTCGATTGTCAAGTAAATTTCTTGTTGAAGTCTGGAGCTTGGATTCTTGACACTCTGGAGTCCAAACAAACTTAGTTTTGGGACTAGTTAAGTCTGTCAAGGGAGCTACTACGGCTGAGAAATTTGGGCAGAAACGACGATAGAATCCAGCCATGCCTAAAAATCTCTGTAGCTGTTTCCTGGTAGTAGATGGGGTAGCCTTACGGATACCTTCTACATTAGCATTTACTGGAGCGAGAAGGCCTTTCCCAACTTCTAACCCAAGATACTGAACATTTGCCTTTTCACACTCAATCTTCTCTAGGTTGACTGTTAGTCCTGCTTCTTGTACTTTCTTGAAAACTCTCCTCAGAATCTTCAGATGTTCTTCCCATGTTGTAGACTAAATCACTATGTCATCCAGGTATACATCTACTCCTTCTATAGATCCTAGAAGTTGATCCATCACTCATTGGAATGTTGCAGGTGCATTTATCAGACCAAACGGCTGAACAGTATACTGATACAGTCCAAAAGGAGTAATAAAAGCTGACAGCAACTTAGCATTCTCATGTACGGGAATTTGATAATATTTTTCAACAAGTCTGTCTTGGAAACAAACTTGACTTGCCCAATATTATCAAGTAACTGATCTATAAGAGGCAAAGGGTAATTGTCAGCCACACTGATGGAATTCTGTTTCCTATAATCAGTACACATCCTACATCCTAAATGACCCATCTGGTTTCTTCACTAATACACATGGAGAACTGAAGTGACTTGAACTGGGTTCTGCTAATCCATGTTGCAGCAAATACTTAACTTTCTTCAAAACATCTCGATGATAAGGTGGCAAGCAATAGGCTCTTTGCTTGAATGGTTCTCCATCTTCTTGAATCTTGATCTCATGCTTGGTCAGATCAGTACGCCTAGGTACATCAACAAAAATTTCTGGAAAACTTTTAATTACGTCACTTAAGGGGGCCGGCCGGCTAATGCCTTTTTTTAAGGACAGGACTTTGATATTCATACAACTTAATAAGGTGACTTGGGACATCTCCAAACCGCATATGATTTTTGCCTCTGACCTTCGGTTTTGTGACGCCAGGGCGATTTATCCCAAAAATAACCATTTTTCAAATTCTATCTCCTCCCTTGATATTTAATATTAAGACCTGGGATTACTACCATATATAGACCTGATGTGGACCTCCAGTCGAATGGAGTTTTTATTTCTAAAAGAAATTTTTTTGCTAGATATGAATTTTTCAATATGGTTAAAAAATAAACCCTATAAATCAGGAGAAAAAAATTTATAAAAAAAAGACGAAACAAAAATTGGAAAAAAGGGCTCTATTTGATTGTTCTATAATGTCTTTCTGAGTTATATACCAAATTCCAATGTTATAGCTTTAAAACTAAGTGAGAAGATAGATTTTGAGGGTCAATAAGTATAGTTTTGAGATATGGGCGTTCAAAGTTTTCCTTTGTATTTCTATAAAGACAATGATAATAAATAATGATTATTATTAATGTATATTTCTTTTTTGTGTATTAATAAACCAAAACTATTTTATTTATCATAATTTAATCATAAATGATGATCCCTTTGCTCATATATCGCAGCCTGGGGCACTGCTTGAGGCAAGATGGGGCACTCCTTCCTACGCAATTCTCTCTCTCCCCTTCACTAACTCGGCATATTACAGTGAATTTTCTTGTATGTTAGCGAGATGTTTTCCTTGTGTTTTCCTCTTTGGCATGATGAAATTCTTGCCCGAAACAAAGATAAACAAACGTAAATGCACGAGAATGTCAGAGGTGAATCTCGAAGGTGTACTCTTTTTTTACAAAGATAATTTAATAAATCATGATTATTATGAATTTCATATTCCATTTTGGGTATTGAAAAACCAAAACTTTGTTATTTATCATAAATGAAGATCTCTTTGCTCAAAGATTGTAGCCTTGGGCACAGTGTGACGTGTGCTGTCAGGCAAGACTGGGGGCGTTACTAAGCAACCCTCCCCTCTCTCTTCACTAACTACGCGTATATTATGATATTCTGTAATAATACTTGAGCGATTTTTCTTCGTCTGTATGTTAGCGAGATGTTTTCCTTGTCTTTTCCTCATTGGCATGATGAAATTCTTGCCGAAACATACATAAACATACATAAAAGCAAGCGAATGTGAGAGGTGAAATGGAACGTGTAGACTACTTGAAGTCTGTGATCGCACTAAATCATGACTGGACTTGGTAGCTGAGCCTGAAGTCTCCTTCTCGACTTGGGGAATGTCTACAGATGCCATTTCTCCCAATTTCTTTGACAATAATTATCAAAATTTACGATAATAGAAGAAATATTGCATTTTCTTGTACGGATCAATGTTTTAGGCTTATTGAGTTATGTTAACTAATTACCCTGTAACTACGAAAGTAAGAGGAATTTTGACGAAATATTTTGTATACGTATTCTCAATTGCCATATGAAGCTCCATGAATTTTTTCATGACTGCATTTTTCGCCCTATACCACCATATATAGGGGTTCCGGCCGGCCCCCTTAAGTCTTCACCTTGTTCAACACCGAGATGTAGACCTCTGAGCCTAATAAAGGCTCTTCTCAGGCTGATTAAAGATAGGGATTGATATTTATAATTCATTAAAACATTTCTATATATTTCACAGTGACTTTCAACCATGGGTAGTTTTGGTGGATAATAATTGGTGCCAAAGTAATGTTGAGTGTGAATGTCACTTGAATGTTAAAAATGCTGCTGAGAGTCAGTTGCTTTTTTCCCCTCCCAAGATGTGTAGTCATCATATTTTCTTATGTGCTTTTAGTTTCCTAACTACTATGGCAATTTTACATTGTAATTTTAATCATGGGTAAGTTGAGGAATATACATTTATTCTCATATCCCTGCTGTAGTGCATATAAAATTACATGTAGTTTCCTTTATATGTTTTATGATATTAGTACTTTTATATAGGAATATTGAAAAAAAGTTATTTTCGTATTCACATTGCAAATTAGAACTAAAGTTTCAGTTTGAGAGATTTAATGCTTTTATTGGTAGGAGTTCATGTTTTGTGTATCTTATGCTTAATATTCTGGTGAAATGTTTAATTATGGATATGATAAGGACATGTGAAATAAATTACTAAGGGAAAATGGCCTAAAACACTTCACTCTTGAAGACACTCCATTATTGTGTCAGAATTGATATTTTGGGTTTTCAGGATGCAAACCCAGACCCAGATAATCCGGCATATAATCCAGGGCAGTTTGAAGCATGTGATGAAGCTAACGAGGACTTAGTGCTACTTCGTCTTGATGGTTCATCACATAAATTGTCAAGCATGTGCCATCTTGGGGCCACACAGCATCTCTTCAACAGTCAGGTATGGTGTTTATGGAAGGTTTTGTTTTTCAAGTTTTGTCCTAATTCATTTACAGTGAAAGTCTGTTGTTTATAAGTATTACCTCAGTTATCCACATTAACCCTCTTACGCTGAAGCCCTAAAAACCAAAACGTCTCCCGTATGCCGAGGCGGGTTTGGAGTGAGCGCGGAAGCGGAAAAAATATTTTTTTCAAAAATTCACAGCACGCTTAGTTTTCAAGATTAAGAGTTCATTTTTGGCTCATTTTTTTGTCATTACCTGAAGTTTAGAATGCAACCATCAGAAATGAAAACAAATATCATTATCATATATAGATAATGTGATATATGGTAGCGAAAAAAAAAATTCATACATAATTGTATTCAAAATGCGCTGTGCAATAAATGGTTAAAGCTAACAAGTTACTTTTTTTTCGTTGTATTGTACACTAAATTGCGATCATTTTGATATATAACACATTGTAAAAGGATCAAAGCAACACAGAAAAAATATTATCACAAAATGATGCATGAATTCATAATGTGTGGATGTAAAAAAAATGTTTTTTTTTAAAATTCACCGTAAATCTAAATATTGTTCTAGAGACTTCCAATTTGTTTCAAAATGAAGACAAATGATTGAATATTACAATAATGTAAGAGTTTTAGCTTAGAATTGCAGTTTTTTACCATTTCGGATGAGTTAAAGTTGACCGAATGTCAAAATTTTTATATATATATTTATTATATACAAATATTGCAAAAATGAGAAAAGCTACAACCTTCAAATATTTATTTTTGTATTCTTCATGAATTTGCGCACATTTTCATATATGAAACTCTATAAAACGCCAAATCAGAAAAGGAGCAAATATTAGGAGAATGCCATATACGCATTTCGGAGATTTGCGGCTGCGAATCGGCGCCCGGAGGGAAAGAAAGTTTTTTTTTAAATTTACCATAAATTTAAATATTGTGCTAGACACTTCGAATTTGTTTCAAAATGAAGATAAATGACTGTATATTACTAGAGTTTTAGTTTACAATTGCGTTTTTCGACTATTTCGGTAGAGTCAAAGTTGACCGAACGTGGTTTTTTCTATTTATCGTGATTTATATGCAAATATTTCGAAAAAGAGAAAAGCTACAACCTTCAATCATTTGTTGTTGTGTTCTTCATGAAATTGCGCACATTTTCATATATAAAACTTTATGTAACGGCTAATTTTAAATGGTGCAAACATTACGACAATTGCACAAAAAAATGTCTGATTTTTTTCGGAAGAGTTACCGAGCGGACGTAAGGAAAATGTTTTTTTTTCATAAATTCACCATAAATCGAAATATTGTGCTAGAGACTTCCAATTCGTTGCAAAATGAAGGTAAATGATTGAATATTACTAGAACATAAGAGTTTTAGCTTACAATTGCGTTTTTCAACTATTTCGGTAGAGTCAAAGTTGACCGAAGGTTGAAATTTTGGCGCTTATTGTTATTTATATGAAAATATTTCAAAACTGATAAAAGCTATAACCATGGGATGTTTTTAGTTGTATTGTGCATGAAATTGTGCACATTTCCATATATAAAACTTTATGTAATGGCAAATTTAAAATAGTGCAAACATTTCGACAATCGCACAAAAAAATTTATCGGAAGAGTTACCGCGCGGACATAAGGAAAAAGTTTTTTTCATAAATTCGCCATAAATCAAAATATTGTGCTAGAGACTTCCAATTTGTTGCAAAATGAAGGCAAGTGATTGAATATTACTAGAATATAAGAGTTTTAGCTTACAATTGCGTTTTTCGACCATTTTGGTAGAGTCAAAGTTGACCAAAGGTTGAAATTTTGGCACATCGTTATTTATATGAAAATATTTCAAAACTGATAAAAGCTACAATCATGAGTATTTTATTTTTGTATTCTACATGAAATTGCGCACATTTTCATATATAATACTCCATGTAAAGGATAATTTAAAATGGTGCAAAAATTATGTCAAAGTGACTAAATAATTTTTGAGATGTGTCACTAATACTTTTTAGTGCGATAAGAAAGAAATTCGCGCTTGCGCGCCTACGTAACGATTGTAAACAAAACAACGCCTTGATCCGTGAACTCCCAGCATCCCCCAAGGCGCGTGATTCAAAAGTTTTCTGCTGGTAGGCCTATAAGTATTTTTCCGCGAATTTAAAAAAAACTTTTTTGAGTCGACATATCATACGTCCAATTGGCATACGGGAGACATTTTGACTCGACGTTTAATACGTCCAATCGGCGTAAGAGGGTTAATACAGGTACTTGTCATTTAATGACATACTCATTTTACGACAACTCGGAGTTGCGACAACAACATGAAGAGAGAGAGAGAGAGAAAAAAAATCATAAAATGAAAATGAAAACATTGACAATGATGGCCAACAGAAAGGCTATTCAGTGCCAATCATCTAGCCTAGCCTAGGTTTTGAAAACCTTGAAATCTATGGCTAAAATAGTAAATAAGGCTTTAATATACTTTGTAAAAAAAAAAAACTACATGTGAACCTCTTGAAGTCGGCATTCTATGGTCTGGGAACTCCACTGGTTGGCTTGATTCTGCCGCCATTAGTTTGTTGCGCGGCTGAACGGTTGGCACCATGTTTGTGGACAACTTCAAGACAGCAAAAATAATGCCATACCTCCTTGTTTTAATGAGAATAATTCTTAGTAATGAAAAGAAAATGTGTGAATTTTTAGTAAGGATTATAAAATGTGTGAAGTCAAATATGTTTTTCATATTAACTTGAAAATAAATATTTCTTTTTAAATATTCTACTTCAGAAGTCTCTACCAAACCAATCTTTTTAATCACAACAGTGAGACATTTGGCATCCACGAATTCCTTACTCTTTGTATGCTTGAAAGACTTACATGTAATAGTTTGATAATTTTTTTTTATACAACTGTATATTTTCATACATATTCGATATGTCACCTATGAGATGAGATGAGATGATACTAGAGGTAAGAAGTGCAAGCGTAAATCTTAATCACTGTTACAAAATGCTTATCCCATTAGCGAATAGTTTAGTGTTCAATAGATGGCGTTGTTCTTTGTTTACGTTTTGACAGCGACATTCAAATGCCCCGTGATTGCCAAAATTCATTTATTATTTTTTTCATCTCACTACCCTCTACAATAAAAATAAATGACGAAGAAACTAATAGTGATAATTATGAAATACCAAATTTAGAATATGAAAGTCACTGCTAAATAATGTGCAGATTCTGAGAAAAGCATAATACTTTATTGACTTAGTATTGTATTGACTTACTAGTAGACTAACTTGGGAATGTATGCTAAATGTGTTAAATAAAGTACATTATTTTAAAGAAAATTATACATTATATGAAGTTATAAAACGATGAAGTTAAAATATATGAGTAATAAAATGATAAAAAGCATTGTCAGAACTTTGTCAAGTAGTAGGCTTTGTCGGAAACCAGTTCTGTGTATAATATATGACTGAAAATTAATGCTGTTAGTCGAAATAAAGGGAATAACGTGTTTAACGACGAATTCGTGTAACGAAGTGGTCGCAGAAACTGAACCTCGTCGTTAAACGAGGAGTACCTGTACATCCAAGGCCTTGTAGATATTGTTAGTTTGCAGATACATGTACTATAAAAAAAAAAAAATACTGATGCACAACGGGAGTTTCATAACTTTTTCCTGTTTTGTCACTACACAGTATTGTACATATACGTACTTTTGAACAACGACGAATACAGTGTACGTTACTTTACACAAAGAGCAAAATGCACTGTTTGAAAATCAAAATGCTTGGACAAGATACAGTAGGGTCCTGCATATATTACGGTACAGTATTGTGAATATCAGGCAAGATTCACTACAACATAAAAACCAAACTGCAGTATACTGTATATAAAAGTATATAAATGATGAAATAATGAAATTTTCTCCCTATCTCGGTAAACCCCCATATTCACGGGATGTTAAAATCCATGAATAGTTAACACCCCCTTCTAAAAATACTTAAAACTGCCTATCTTGAAAGTTCAAATATCATATGTGTACTTAAAGTACCATCCTACATCAAATATAGTACCTTAAATTATTATTCTTTTACTTGCTGTATTACTCTTTGAAATGATATTATCAATATCATTTCAAAGTCATCTTATACATTTTATCATTAAAAATATATACGTAGCCAATAAAACACACACACAGCCTTGAATGGGCAACATCATATATTTTAACTATTAAGAGTGAAATTATTTATGAATTACTTCAGAGAGAGAGAGAGAGAGAGAGAGAGAGAGAGAGAGAGAGAGAGAGAGAGAGAGAGAGAGAGAGAGAGAGAGAGAGAGAGAGAGAGAGAGAGAGAGAGAATATAACTCCTTATGTTAACAAAAGATTGAAATCTATGAGCCTCTATGGGCAAAACTTCTCCCCCTCCAGCCAATACTATGTCAAATTGTCAAGTAAACTTACATTTACTCCCCACCTTTCTCGAACTGGATAAAAAAACGGGACACTTTTTTTTTTTTAATGTTATTAATATTTGAAAATTAGTTATGTTATATATTATTTGTATCATACAAAACAAATAAACATTCGCGAGAGAGAGAATTGTTATTATTATTATTTAATATTATTATTTCTTTTAATTATTTGTTTTGAATACAGGCTGTCCCCGTTTTACAACGGAGGTTCTGTTCTTGGGATGCATAGTAAGCTGAAAATCATTGAAAATCATAAAAAAACTTCCAAATATTGATTATTTTGCCTCTTTGGAGTCCTATTTCTTCACACAGATCAGTGGTGTAAGCGCCATAACCCTGGAACATGCGCCGTAAAACTGGAAATAATTTCTGATGAATATAATTGAAAAGTGTTGCAACCTCGGAACGTTGTAAGGCGAACCCGTCGTAAACCAGGGACTGCCTATGATCATTAATATTTGGAAATTAGTTATTACTTATTATATTTATCATACAAAACAAATAAACATACTCAAGAGAGAGAGAGAGAGAGAGAGAGAGAGAGAGAGAGAGAGAGAGAGAGAGAGAGAGAGAGAGAGAGAGAGAATTTAATATTATTTAATCTTATTAAACCATATATTTTTTTAAAATTACTGTAAATAATTTTTTATCATAAAATGTTCCCTCTAAAAATGCTAACCTATACTACTTGAAAATATATACATATGTAACTTTTAATCCTTCCAGCAGTAATGGAGGAAGTGGGTTATTAATACAACTTTATATTCAGTCAACAAGACAGGCATGGGCAAGAGAGAGAGAGAGACTTATCTCTTTTAATCTCTTCAATTGACAAATAAATTTATGTGTTTGTTTTTTATCTTCCAAAGACGTATTACTACACATTTTAAAACATTATGAGCACGCTCATACAAATATTGTGCATATGTGTTAATACCAATTGGTTAAAGAGACTCAAATTAGCAGTAGTATCTTCTCCTGAGAGAGAGAGAGAGAGAGAGAGAGAGAGAGAGAGAGAGAGAGAGAGAGAGAGAGAGAGAGATTTTCAGTATATATCCTTCGTGGTGGTATTTGACCACCAAGTCGGCAACACTGACCA
>NC_061088.1:59195765-59200765 GCF_015104395.2 Macrobrachium nipponense
CTATGTATATATATATATATATATAATATATATTGATATACAGTAGTACCTCGAGATACGAAAGGCTCAACTTACGAAAAATCCAAGTTACGAAAGCCAGTGCGAAAAATTTACTGCTCTACATACGAAAAGTTTTCAAGATACGAAAGGTTGTTGCTGTAAAGTCCCGAGATTCGCCCCGGACCACCGAGAACAATTTTAAAACTCCCGCGCCGCCAACTGAGTAAACTCGCCACCATCCTCCACTCTCCGCATTGGTTCCTGATGCTAGTCACCTCATAAGGGGTCCTGCCTCCTCCTATTGGGGTTTCAGCATCTACCCCTTGTGCTTTAGTATTCTATTGGGTAAAAAGGTTGCTGTAAATTGAAAACTTATTCATGCAATACATTTAATAAAGAAAACATTAGGGTAAAGATAGAAATAAAGAATCGAAATGAATGGTTTATTATACTGTTTTGGTAGTTTCAGTAGTTGAAGAGAGATAATGAAAATTTATGGCTTACTGTGTAAAAGTGATTGCTTGACGATCGTTCGATACTCGTAAGTGCTGGATGTGAACAGACGTTTGGAAGCTTTTTTTTGTTTGTTTATTATAGTTAATGGTTACTTAATAATTATTTGAAATGAGTACATGCAATACATTTAATAAAAAAAAAAAATGTGAATTAGATATATAAAAATAAAAAAAACAAATCAGACTGCCAACAAATACGTATTTTTAGAATTTCTTTTCTTCTGTTTTATTATTACGTTACGTATACGTATGTTTCATTATAGCTGTCAGTAACTCGGTATCTCCATTAGTAAAGATAGAATAAAGAATAGAAATGAATGGTTATTATACTGTCTGGTGGTTTCATTAGTTGAAGAGAGATACTAATGACAATTTATGGCTTACTGTGTGCTAGGAAAAATGATTGCTTGGCGCTCGTTCGATACTCTAAGACGGGTAAGAGCTGGATGTAAACAATCGATCGGAAGGTTTGTTTTTTGTTTGTTTGTGTATCATAGTTAATGATTAATTAATAATTATATGAAATGAGTACATACTGATTATTTATACATTTTATTGGCATATTCTAAGCTTTTAGCTCTTAGGTTTAGATGTCAGAATCATAGACTAGGCTACAGTAGCAACCGCTAACATAGGCTAGGCTTATTGCTAAGGGACTTATGCTAAAGTCCTAATATATGCAGTAAAAATATGCTAAAGTCCTAATATATGCAGTAAAAATGGGGTTGAACATTACATGCAGTTGAATATTACTCAAGTATGTACAGTATTTTGCCTTTTTGGAGTCATATTTCTTCCGTCATAACCCTAGAACATGTGTTTTAGGCCTGGAAATATAATTTACTGGGGGGTTGTTTTTTGGAGGGCTTGGAACGGATTAGCCATTTTACATGTAAAATGTGTTCCAAGTTACGAAAAACTCATAATACGAAGGCCGTCTCGGGAACGGATTAATTTCGTCATCTTGAGGTACCACTGGTATTATATATATAATATATATTTATATTTAAATATAAATATATTATATATTTATAATATATAAATATTAAATATATATATATAGATAGATAGATAGCTAGTATAGATAGATAGAATAGTAATATAGATAGATAGATATAGATAGATAGATAGATATAGATAGATGAATTAGATAGATAGATAGATATAGTATAGATAATCGATAGATATATATTAATATATATATATATATATATATATATATATATATATATATATATATATATATCATATATATATATATATATTGTTACAAAGTGCCAAGTATCTGGTTACCATTCATCAACTGTTACCTCACAAAAGCCAGGCATCTGAACCCTCATCTCAGGTATTAAATGACTGAATACTCTAAAGGCAACAGTGATCCCTTAACAACTTACCCGTATTGCAGAAAATCAGACTAAGTTCATCAAAACAGGTGTGAGGTAATCTTGTAAGTAATTAAATTAATCAAAGGCCATCACTCTATCAACAACTTTAAAAGTCTAAGTATTTCCCTGATCTCAGAAGTCTAAGTACTTCCCTGGTTCTAAGTCACTTCAAGTAATTTGAAGGAAAACAGATTAATCCCCACTCTATGTTTCTACCTAACATAATCATAATCATATGTAAATATGGTGGTTGTAAATGAAAATACTTATAAAAATTTTAAATACAAAAATTTATTATTAAACTCAAAGTTTATAAGTGAAATTCACAATATCAGGGAAAATTACTGTTACTTGAAAACAAAGTAAAGTTTAATTAATTCTTGAACCAATTAAGTAAAATTAAATCAAAATTAATGTATCACAAAATCCAAGAAAGTTAATTCAATTGAAATTTGAAAGTGTTAGGCAATAATTGAAAATTTGAAATTAATTCACAAGTGCTAAACAATAATAAAACTTGAAAAGAATTCTAAGTAAATGAAAATTAATTCACAAGTGTTAAATTTAATTAAACTGTGCTAAACAACATAATTTAATGGAAAATAACCAGTCAATTAAATTGTGAATGTAACAAACCATCAGTTTTTGACCAAACCTTTCGTAAGCCATCTTTATTTTAGGTTAATTAGTTCAACCACTGTTCCTAATCCGTTATTAGTTTTCTTACCAAACCCATCATAACCATTAAATATTAGTTGTCCAAAACGAATAAAAATATAACACAGTCGTATCTTTAACCTTTTTGGTATACCAACTTCTTTCTATGCTGCAGGCTTGTTTTACACTTTCACAAAAACCAGGCACCGTTACAACAATGTTTGTTCAGATTCCACAAAAACAATAAATAATACTAAATAAACTCTAAGAAATATCAAATCTGAAGTTCACAAATTACGAGTGACCAGTTTATAAGTACGAAATCGTTATGTTACTTTAAGATCAAAAGTGCTATGCGATGGAGAGAGAGGGAGAGAGAGAGATGTTAACGCCTCGAGAATCTAAGATCTAATGAAATTCTTCTCTTGCGAAAACTGGACTGAGGAGATGACACAAAACGTTTTTTGGCACAAATGCTTCCAGAAGCTTCGAAATCTTACGCAACTTTTTTTCATGATGACAGATTCCCAAAACACATTGAAGATTCAAGTTCGCTTATCAAACGTGTTGACAGATTAGGAAAGCAAACAGAGATCTCGCAGTTCCTCTAATCTCACAATGCTGACATAAAAGGGAAACAATCGTAGTTTCAAATGGACAAAGATATCTCTCTCTTTTTACATTCTACGTTATATATATATTCTTTTACAATATGTTATGCGAAATCTGAACACGCTTTTAAAAAATCTTATCTCTAAGCTATTTAGGAATCTGAAAAAATGTTGCACAATTCTATATAACATTTTATACAGTCACAAAGGAGATAAATACATTTTGAAAGTAGCAATATATAATATACCTCCCCGAGAAGATTTTTTATCACGGTGTTGAATCCAACGATTCGCAACGAGATAAATAATCAGCAACTACATTGTTTTTGCCACTAATGTGCTGCACTCTTAAGTTATACTGTTGCAGGTACAAAGACCACCTGGTCAGTCTTTGATTATGGTTTTTCATTCTCTGGATAAATGATAGTGGATTGTGATCAGACAACACTAAAATTTCTTCATTCCTAGGTCTATTACATACACTTCAAATTTTTTCAATGCAGTGATTAAGGCTAAAGTTTCCTTCTCGATTGTCGAGTATACTTTCTGATGTTTTTTCAGTTTTGTAGACATTTAGCACACAGGATGGTAGATATTATTTTCATCTTCTTGAAGTAGAACAGCTCCAACACCACAGTCCGACGCATCAATTTGTATCACAAATTTCTTGTTGAAGTCTGGAGCTTGAAGTACTGGTCTTGAAGTTAAAATGGCCTTTATCTTCTCAAAGGATTCTTGACACTCTGGAGTCCAAACAAACTTAGCTTTGGGACTAGTTAAGTCTGTCAAGGGAGCTACTACGGCTGAGAAATTTGGGCAGAAACGATGATAGAATCCAGCCATGCCTAAAAATCTCTGTAGCTGTTTCCTGGTAGTAGGTGGGGTAGCCTTACGGATACCTTCTACATTAGCATTTACTGGAGCGAGAAGGCCTTTCCCAACTTCAAACCCAAGATACTTGCACAGTTGCCTTTCCAAACTCACTCTTCTCTAGGTTGACTGTTAATCCTGCTTCTTGTAGTTTCTTGAAAACTTTCCTCAGAATCTTCAGATGTTCTTCCCACGTTGTAGAGTAAATCACTATGTCATCTAGGTATACACCTACTCCTATCGATCCTAGCAGTTGATCCATCATCAGCAGTCTGATGCATTCATCAGACCAAACGGCAGAACAGTATACTGATACAGTCCAAATGGAGTAATAAAAGCTGACAGCAACTTGGCATTCTCATCTAAGGGAATTTGATAATATCCTTTCAACAAGTCTATCTTGGAAACAAACTTGGCTTGCCCAATATTATCAAGTAACTGATCTATAAGAGGCAAAGGATAATTATCAGCCACACTGATAGAATTCAGTTTCCAATAGTCAGTACACATCCTAAATGAACCATCTGGTTTCTTCACTAACACACATGGAGAACTGAAGTGACTTGAACTGGGTTCTGCTAATCCATGTTGCAGCAAATACTCAATTTCCTTCTTCAAAACATCACGATGATACGGTGATAAGCGATAGGCTCTTTGCTAGAAAGGTTTTCCATCTTCTTGAATCTTGATTTCATGCTTGGTCAGATCAGTACGTCTAGGCACATTGTAAAAATTTCTGGAAAACTTCTAATTACTTCACTTAAGTCTTCACCTTGTTCAACACTCAGATGTTTCAGTTTATCTTCCAAATTTTCCAAAATTGAAGAATTATTCATCTTGCTTGCAGCTCCCAATTCGTAGCCATCATCATCTTCTGTAGATAAAGTTGTTTAGGTTAATCAGTTTCAGTTTTAGTTTCTGAGAAATAAGGTTTCAAGAGGTTCACATGTATCTTCCTT
>NC_061088.1:59203265-59223265 GCF_015104395.2 Macrobrachium nipponense
TATTTCTATCTTGTGCTTCTGCCTCATCAATTCCCTTACATGAGAAGGGAATTGATGAGGCAGAAGCACAAGATAGAAATAGATGGAAACGGCTCATCCGAAACGGCGACCCCCATATAAAAATGGGAACAAGCTGGGAAGAAGAAGAAGTTCGTCACTTGTATCATTTCACCAATATAATATATAAATGTTTTAAATTTCCATTACATTGTTGTTTTAGCTCAAATGGTATTAGAGAAATGAGATAATGATAGATTAATAGCAATAATTCTGGCACAAAATTGCACCATATTTGGCATAAATTCTTGCTTGGACCGACTAGCATAATTTAGCAAAACGGTTGGTAACACTGGTGACGCCACTCGGCATTGTTTAAAGTTCCGCAACTATAATGAGGTACAAACATTCCAAAAAACATGTTCCGTGTCTTGTACACCTTGCGGGCATTTCGTTTGCTTTTTTTCGGTGGTATCAACTCTATACGCAGTTACCTTTTGATTCATCATGGGTCCCAACATTCTACTACTGGCTATCTATTAAAACCTTTTTGCTAATGTTAATCTCTGAATGGAAAAAGTTTTACATGGCATCTCGCGTTTTCCTTCTTCAAAATGTTTCCATCATTTCCAACTCCAAAATAAACCTTAAGTTTCGTCTATCCTCTCCTCTGCATGAAAGTGATGAGCGAAAAAAAGATTTAATCAAGCACCCTTGCTTGATTTTTTTTCAAGCGTAGACATATTCTAAACCCATGCTCACACTTGAGGCGCGCGTTTCCAGTAGGCAAATGCAACTACGTATTTAAGTGTTAGAGGTTTGGAGTGAAGGCAATGTTACGTACGTAGGTTACATGTGCGGTTCGGTAGCGAATGCAATCTTTAAGCTTTGTTAAGCTTGCTGGTAAAGAAGTTAGTCATAGCTTATATCAGAGAAGCCACTATGCCATATTAAGTGCGTAGTAATTAAGAAATTAAGAAAAATCTTTTATGTCGTACTGTAATACGTCAATGTTTACGTGTAAGATTTGGTAGTGAAACCAGTTACATACGTAACATGTTCGGTTCGGTAGCAATGCAATCTAAGCTTTTTAAGCGTGCCGGTAAAGAAGAGGTTACGGTATACATTAATTATAGAAATTAAGTAGATTCTTTTATGTCTACTGTAAAAACATGTCATTGTTTACGTGTGAGATTTGGTAGTGAAACCACTGTCACATACGAAACGTGTGCCGTTTGGTAGCGAACGCAATCTTAATCTTTGTTAAGCTTGCTGGTAAAGAGGAGGTTAGCCTTACCTTAATCAGAGAAGCCGCTATGGTATAGAATAATTATAGAAATTAAGACGATTCTTTTATGGCTACTGTAAAATGACGTCAATGTTTACGT
This sequence comes from Macrobrachium nipponense, assembly GCF_015104395.2. Classification (NCBI taxonomy): domain Eukaryota; kingdom Metazoa; phylum Arthropoda; class Malacostraca; order Decapoda; family Palaemonidae; genus Macrobrachium; species Macrobrachium nipponense. The sequence goes on from NC_061088.1 coordinate 59,204,651, forward strand.
GTGAGGTCTGGTAGTGACACAGTTTACATATGCAACGCGTGCGCGGTAACGAACGCAATCTGTATGCTTGGTTTATAAGCTTTCTCGTAAAAAAAAAAAAAAAGAGGTTAGCTTGATATTAAACTCAAGAGATGCTGGTACGTAATGGTATAGTAATTAAAGACATTAAGAAGATTCTTTTACTTACACGTACATATATATGTACCATGCAGTACCATAATAATTGTCGAAGTCCAATAAGCTTGAAACCAGCCCTGATATCGGACAATTTGCCGTAAAAGACACACCTTTTTTATAAGGACATTTATGAAACAAAATCGTTAGTATCATAACATTACCTTTACTGAAAGATAATTTTCAAGCGATTTTGTATACAGTATTGCAGTCGACTCCGTAAAAGATTTACCATAAATTAATATCGAATGTAAACGATATGGTTTGTTTACTACCATAGTCCCGATATAAACCACCAGGGCTGCGCTATGCTTTGTTTACATGCCGACTTACTGTAGGCAAATTTTTGCAAGTTTTTGATAAATATATATTGGGTTTAATTTTAATAGTTTATTAATTTACTGTAATAATTAGACTTGCTTTTCAATGTTTTTATTATGTTAGCAACACGTTTTATGCCTACCCACTACACTACGTTCTACTTACTATTTTTACCTAGGTAGCCTATGGCGCTTGGTCAACAATCGGTTGGACGCAGGCTAGTTTTCTTTTATACTGTATATTATACATTTAAAATTATAAATGCACATTTAACATGATATTTATTTAACTTTTAACTTATTTAGTTGTAATTTACATGTAATATATTGTATAAAAAGGCAAGGTTAGGGTAATAAGTGATGGTCAAGAACGGATTAATCCATTTTCAGTTATTTCTTATGGGAAAACTTGATTCAGTTCTCGAAATAATCGAATTTCGAAGCTCCTTCTGGAACGAATTATCGTCAAGAACCGATGCTCTACTGTATATATATATATGTATATATATATATACACAGTGGTCCCCCCGTATTCGCGTTCTCCGGATTCGCGGACTCACACATTCGCGGATTTTTCTTTGGAACCTATCTAGAAATTATTCGCGGACGGACTCGCCCATTCGCGGAAGTTTCTGACGAAAATAATCACTAATTAGTGTATTTTGATGTTTATTTTCATGACTACATAAATTTTTATGATACAAAAATGATTTACTAATTTTCAAATATTAATTTTGATTAATACTGTATTAGTAGGTTTAATAAGTTTAAATGATATCACATAATAAAAATAATAATTCTCTCTCTCTCTCTCTCTCTCTCTCTACTACAAAGATGTATGTTTTTTGTATGATAAATAAATGATTTACATCATATTAATATTAATTTATACAGCAATAATATCAATTCCATTAAAGAAAATACCATAGTGAATTAGTAAGATTTTAGCTTATAAATTTAAAAAATTATGTAAGAATGAAGGAAATCCGCCTTCTTTCTCTAACTCCAGGTACTAAAACTGTCATATGTATCAAGTTAAGTGGCAGGAGGGGGAAGGAGCTGTTTTGTTGCTGCCATCAAGTGCTCATGAAATTTCACCCCCCCCCTCAACTCTCTCTCTCTCTCTCTCTCTCTCTCTCTCTCTCTCTCTCTCTCTCTCTCTCTCTCTCTCTCTCTCTCATTTACTGAGACTCGAGATTTTTTTTATAGTACTTGTACTATTTGTTTTTAATACTTTCAAATAATAATAATAATAATAATAATAATAATAATAATAATAATAATAATAATAATAATAATAATAAAAACTGTAATTACAAAATTCATATTATGTGATAGTATTTTAAAGAAATACAATACTAATCTATCCAAGTCACTTTTAATTAAGGTTAACTCTCTCTCCTCTCTCTCTCCTCTCCCTCTCTCTCTCTCTCCTCCTCTTCTCTCTCTCTCTCTCTCTCTATCTTTTATTAAGTGTTTATCAAGTGTAATACTATAAATCAGAACAAGATGGCAGTAAGTTCCAACTGCGGGAAGAGGTGGCGTAATTGGCGTGTCTAGCAGATTCGCAATACGATGAGGTAGCAGGAAAGGGAACTGGCATTTCTCATCTATGAAATCAGCAACAGTCCTAACAAAAAGATACAAAAGCATTCATAGATATATTAGAAGGATAATCCTTCAAACTGGAACAAATCTAATGAAAACATCTTGAAAATAATTGAAGAAGTTCCAAATAAAATCCAAGTGGTCAAGAAACTCATAAAGAAAATATACATAAACCAACATATTCGACAAAAAGAAAATGAATAGTGAATCTTGTGAATATCCTAATTGATGCATTAGGAAAAAGAATGCCAAAGCATGCAAAACTGTGTAAGGTTTGGTATAGCATAGTCAATCCACAAAACCTAATCAGAAAATGTGCTGCAGCCAACATTCCGACCCATCCACGTGTTGCTGAGGTAATACAAGATTTGAGAAAAGATACAAGAATTTTTTGTTCAACATGTCTATCATGGATAGACAATGTTATTAAATCAAGATTGAATGTACAAATAGTTGAGGATGAAGAAGAAGAGAAGAGAAGAGAAGAAGAAAAAGAAGAAGAGGAGGAAAACGGAAGAGAGTAAAAAAAAATCAAAAATGCAAAACATTGACAGAAAAAAAAATAAGGAAAACAAAGAACAAGATAAAAGGTATGGATGCAGAGATACTCATTGATACTACATATGAGGCAATAAACGCAAGCATACCTACGAAGAAATAAAATAAAGTTACGATATGACAACAGAAAAGCAAATCCCGAAGAGGCTCTACCCAGATCTATACAATGACGGGAAAGAGGAAAAAAATAGACAAGAAAGACAAAATCTGCAACCTTTTGAAAAGAGGGAATTGCAGATTTGGAGAAAGATGTTACTACAAACATCCTAAGATATGTCAAAAACTATGAAATATATGGTAAATGTGCATACTTAGATGGATATGGGGATGATTGCAGAGATCTGCATCCAAAAATATGTAAAAAACCTAAAAGAAGGAAAAGGATGTAAGTTCGACAAAAAATGCAAATATATGCACCCTGTAGCCATGAATCATAATCAAATAAATAACCAACCAAGTAATAAAATCCAAAATAAGAAAGAAACAAATAAAGAGAGAAATCAAGAATATCAGGTAAAAGAGAAAAGCAAACCACCAATGAGATTAATGCAGAGGTGTCAGCAAAAAATTTCAAAAGCATCAGCTCCGAACAAAAATTCTACTCAAGAGATAATAACTGTATTTATTATGCAAGAGGATATTGCAGAAACGGAGAAAATTGCAGATTCAGACACAAAATGAATAATTATGATGAAGGAAGATCAAATATTATGGAAAAGTTGGATTTTTTAATGTCAGAATTTCTGGAAATGAAAAAAAGAACAACATACCAGAACAGGAAAGAGACATGGGAAAAATCCTTATTACTACCAGTTATTAAATGAAGGAGAAAACACGCAAACCATCATAGTGATGAATGAGGCAGGGTTTAGTTAGAGTAACTCAAAAAGAAAAATAGAGTACTTTAAGAACTAACCCAAAATGAAAAGAAAATAGATATAATGAATATAAGTGAAACCTGGTTATCCCCAGAGACTGGGAATGATGATCAAATAAAAGGGTTCCAAACTTATAGATCAGATAGAAAAAAAAATAGGAATCAAGGGGGAACCGCAATATATGGGAAAGACAAAAAACAAGGAAAAATATATGAGAAATATAGTAACTCAGAATGTGAACTAATAGCGGTAGAATTTGAATCTGAAAAATTGATGAACATAGTAATATATAGACCTCCTAATACTAAAGAGTTTGACTTAATAATTGAAAAATTGGATGATATATGTAGAAATCACAAGGACTGGACTATTCTCCTATCTGGTGACTTCAACTTTCCTTCGTAGAATGGAAAGAACGAATAGGAGATTGTGGTTGTACTTATACATATAAAAAAGAGAGTAATGTAGTAGTGCAGAAGATAAGAGGCAATTTGAAAAGCTATTAGATATGCTACTAGAATACAACATTCAACAAATAAATCACCTGCCAACAAGAATGGAAAATACTTTAGACCTAGTATTTGTGAACGAGATGAATTATGTTAAAGAAATAATAGTTTATAATGCGAATATTTCAGACCATAATGTCATAGAATTAACAGTTCATTCCAAAGCAAGTGAAAATAGAGATAAGCAAGAAATGAAAAAGTGGGAAGGATATGGAAAATACAACTTCTACAGTAAAAATATAAAATGGTCAGAAATTAATGAAGAATTAAACAAAGATTGGGATAACATTTTCGTAAGTGATAACATAAGGGTAAATACGGAGATATTATATAAAATTATTGGTAAGAAAATAGTGGAAAAATATTATACCGAAGAAGAAAAGTAAACATCATTCATGCATACCAAGAGACAGAAGGATCTTGTTCCAGAAAATCAGAAAGTGGAAAAAAGGTCTTGCAAAAGAAAAAAATGCATGGAAAGTTATATAAAAACTAAAAAGTAAGATGAGAAAAGCAGAAACAAAAAAGATTATTAACAATCAAAGAAAATGAAAACGGGACTTGGAAGAAAAAAACCCTATTAAATATCAAGCAAAACCCCAAGCTATTATACTCATATGCGAAGAAGATGAATAAAAGAAGAATAGTAGAAATAGGCCCTCTGAGAATTGAAGGGAGATTAACGAATGAAAAAAAGGAAATTTGCAACATACTGGCAGAACGATATAAGAGAGAATTCACCCTAGAATAGATAATGAAGATAATGATATAGAAAATAAGGGATGAAAATAGTGAATATTTAGCTGACATAGATATTAATGAAGCTGATATTGTGCAGGCTATTAATGAAATTAAAAATGGAGCTGCTGCAGGGCCTGATGGAATTCCTGCTATTTTGTTAAAGAAAGTAGTTCATTCTATCGCAAAGCCACTTGCAATATTATTAAGACAAAAGTGTAGATACAGGCAAGATTTATGATGAAAAAAAAAAAAAAAAAAAGCAAACAAATTGCATATATTACCCCTACTTTCAAAAGTGGATCAAGACTAGAGGCAAGTAATTATAGGCCTGTGAGTCTAACATCACATATTATGAAAGTGTATGAAAGGGTAATGAAGAAAAATATTATGAAACATTTAATAAAAAATAATTTGTTTAATAAAGGACAACATGGTTTCGTACCCGGAAAAAAGTACACAAACCCAACTGTTAGTCCACCGTGAGAACATATTCAAAAATATGGTACAAGCGGAAATGAAACAGATGTTGGTTTATTTAGACTTTGCAAAAGCTTTTGATAAAGTAGACCATAATATATTAGCGAAGAAAATTAGAAAACAAACAAGATCGTGGGATAAAGTAGGAAAGATGGTTAAAAGAATTTTTACACAACAGAAAAACAGATAGTTATTGCAAACGACGAGAAATCGGATGAAGTCAAGGTAATATCCGGTGTGCCGCAAGGTACGGTGTTAGCTGCAATACTGTTTGTTATTATGATTGAAGACATAGACAATAATGTGAAGGATTCGGTAGTGAGTAGTTTCGCAGATGACACAAGAATAAGTAGAGAATTACTTGTGATGAAGATAGGAACGCTCTACAAAGAGACCTTAACAAAGTATATGATTGGGCAGAGGTAAATAGGATGGTATTTAACTCTGATAAATTTGAATCAATAAATTATGGAGACAGAGAAAGAAAGCTATATGCATATAAGGGACCTAATAATGGGGACCATCACAAATAAGGAAGCAGTTAAAGACCTTGGTGTGATGATGAATAGGAACATGTTATGCAATGATCAAATAGCAACTCTGTTGGCAAAATGTAAAGCAAAAATGGGAATGTTGTTACGGCACTTCAAAACAAGAAAAGCTGAACATCATGATTATGCTTTATAAAACATATGTTCGTAGTCCACTTGAATATTGCAATATGATATGGTACCCACACTATCAAAAGGATATTGCACAAATAGAGAGTGTACAAAGGTCCTTTACAGCTAGAATAGAAGAAGTTTAAGGACCTAGACTACTGGGAAAGACTACAATTCTTAAAATTATATAGTCTAGAGGAGGAAGAAGAACGCTACATGATAATTCAGGCATGGAAACAGATAGAAGGAATGCAGAAAATATCATGGAACTAAAAATATCAGAAAAGAGCAAGCAGAGGTAGATTAATAGTGCCCAAAACTATACCAGAAAAATAAGGAGGAAAGCACACGGACATTAATCCACTACGCACCAGCATCGATAATGCAGCGTCTATTCAATGCGTTGCCAGCTCATCTGAGGAATATATCAGGAGTGAGCGTAGATGTGTTTAAGAATAAGCTCGACAAATATCTAAACTGCATCCCAGACCATCCAAGATTGGAAGATGCAAAATATACCGGAAGATGTACTAGCAACTCTCTGGTAGACATTAGAGGTGCCTCACACTGAGGGACCTGGGGCAACCCGAACAAGATGTAAGGTCTGTAAGGTCTGTAAGGTCTCTCTCTCTCTCTCTCTTTTGCCACACAAGATAATGTGTCATAGTGGTAACTCCCTCCCTCTCTTTCGCTGGAAGCGTTATAAGTATTTTTTGAGAGAACAGAGAGAGATAAAAACTCTCTCTCTTTTACCGAGATGAAAGAATTTTTATGGTACTAGTATGTAAAATGTTTATTGATAATTTCAGTTATTTAATAATAATAATGATAATAATAATAATAAAACTGTAATTACAAAATTCATAATGGTAGTATTTTAAAGAGATGAAAATTACCTTTCCATTTCACTTGTAAGGATAACTCTTCTTTCTTACTGTGATGAGAGAATTTTTATGGTAGATGCACATGTTTATTTTATTTTCAAATAATAATAATAATAATAGATGTAGTAATAATACGATAACTAATTTCAAATGAAAATTCTTCCCTTCGTCTTTTTCTGTATCAATTTCCCTACCTGCTCTTAACTCCAGTGATGCTTGGAGCTGGGAAAGTAACAATGCCATACAAGGGTCAACGAATTTAATGGTTTTATGTAATCTCTCTCTCTCTCTCTCTTACTGAGATGAGATCATTCTCTCTCTCTCTCTCTCTCTCTCTCTTACTGAGATGAGATCATCTCTCCTATCCTAAGTTCTCTCCTCTCTCTTTCCATCCCAAGATTTGTCATAGTGGTAACTCTGTCTCTCTTGGCTGCAAGTGTTATACGTACGTATGTAAGTATATACCTTTAAGGCTACTAATGTTTAGGATTACTTTGAAATTATATTAATACAATCTCTAAGATTAATACAGTAATATGATAATAATTTAAGGTAAATTTGATGCAGGATGTTACATAAGGTATACATTTGGTGTTACTATTTCTTCCTTCTTTTATCTCTCTCGCTCTCAGCAAAAGAATTAATAGACAGACAAACATAATTGCAGAATCCTCTCTTTCTCTCTTCTCTGGAGAAATATATGTATTTATAGGAGGGGAAAAAAGTTGCCTACAGACGTTCATTTCAATCTATTGAAATCGTAAGGAGTTATTCTCTCTCTCTCTCTCTCTCTCTCTCTCTCTCGCTCTCTCGTCTCTCTCCTCTCTCATCTCTCTCCTCCTCGTCTCTCTCTCTTCCTCTCCTCTCTCATTCTTTCTTTCTCTGCTATTGGCTGTTTATATATTTCTAATGGTAAAATGTTTAAGAGGACTTTAAAATGATATAATAATACCAATTCAATGGTATATTTGATGTAGGTAAATTTAACTTTAAGAACAATTTGGTAATTTGTGATTTTTCCACATACAAATTGTTTCCCTTGTAAAAAGAAAATGGATGTCTCAAATAGTAACAGTATGAAAGAAAACGTGCATGACTGAATACTTATGGGGGGACTGAATTATTTTCACATACGTAACTAAGTCATGCAGTACGTACTACATAGTATGTATTTATGTATAACCGTAAAATGTAAGATTTACTTTAAAACAGTATTAATAATATTTCAAAGATTAATATGAACCATAATAGGATATTTTATGTATATTTGATGAAGGATGGTCTTTTTAGGGATACTTTGGTGTTTGCATGTTCAGGATAGGAGTTTATGAGCATTTTTAGAGGGGGGGTTCTAAACATTCGTGGATTCTAACTATTCGCGGCGGGGTCTGGTACGCATCCCCTGCGAATACGGGGGGACCACTGTATATATATATATATATATATATATGTATATATGTATATATATTATATATATATATATATATATATATATATATATATATATATATATATATATATGTGTGTGTGTGTGTGTGTGTGTGTGTGTGTGTGTGTGTGTGTGTGTGTGTGTGTGTGTATTATGACCTGATTTTCAATCATACAAGGGTTCTACCAGTACAATGAAACTCGTAAGATAAAATTAACACGTGTATTTTCCTTAATAGTTACACAGGGCCCTGTTTGCTAGTATTACACTACTAATTATATAATTATTATATAGTCGGAAGGTACTCTTAAGGCGACACGCACCGACCACTGTCTTTTGAGAGCGCCCTGACCCGTCGACCACTAATTCCCTACTGACTCTTAACTTTTCAAACTGAACTTGTTTGGGTCACAGGTCTAAGCTGATTGGCCTCTTATAATTGAAAGGGACCAAGGGTCTTCAATGTATGGCACTCATTTGAAATCACCCACGCCACGCCACCAAGTGTAGGCATGGGATGGGGATTCGTGGAATCAGGCGATATCTATCTGATCGTTACTCTGTGATCACACATAGCTACGCACAACACATCTAGTAGAATTCTGTTATGTCTCACACATGCATTTTCTTATACCAGATCAGTTCAACCACTCCCCCCCCCCCTCTATACAGACTCAGTTCACCACACCCCCCCCCCCCCCCCACACAAGTTCTGCATTCCACAGAACTCAAAACACTATTTTTTTTCTTTATTTATTTATATGTATTTTTCCCTTATTTAGTGTCTATCATTTGTGCACTGTTATTTGAGTACCTTACCGACCGAAATGTTATTAGAAATGTTATAAATAATTCATGCAGAATAAAAACTAAACTTAGCAAGCCAGGGTCAAATTGCGTGCTTACAATTGGCAATTTACTGTCTGTTCTGAGTTCCACGCATCACATTATAAACATGTTCTTTAATGAAAAAGAAATTATGTAAGAATCAATGGAATAATAAATTTTATATCACCACATTAAACACATTACATTCTTCTTAAAATTGGAGCACAAAACCCTGCAGTTCAAAAAATAATATAATAAACAGATAGTACAAAAACCTGTGGTTAGAAAAAAGCAATAAAATAAACAGATTACTATCAATCATCAAGACCAAGAACTTGTACAAACACAATAAGGAAACAGAAAGTATGATTTGTCTCAATTTATGCACGAAAAGGTATCATCACAAAATAAAAAAAAAAGGTTAAAAAGGAACACGGCAGGTTGGTGCAAAAATACGTTTAGAATAATGTTCATACTTCAGAACATGACACCAATATTTGCGACCTTCATCTGTATGTACGTCGGGCGCACCGTTAATGATCCCTAGACACGCTTGTATATCATCTTCACTCTCCTCTCCCAGGTAACCAGGCAGTCCCGGAAATGGGGGTACCGGTTTGTTCAGATGCCACATCAGGACATCTTCTCTGACGGGATGCATGTGTGATAAGTGGTACTCGCCCCGGACGCTGGTCCTAATGTGCTTTATCACCGCAGTGTCGTTTTTCATTTCTTTCACGCGATACGGACCTAAATAGGCGGGCTCAAGTTTATGTTTCTTCGGTTGCAGTCTTTTCAAATAGATACTGTCCCCTTTTTGTATCTTAGACATTTGTGTGCGGAATCGCTGATCATATTGCGTCTAATACTTTCCATTTGCCCTCAACAGAAGTTTCTGCGTTATCTGAAATACTCTTCGGGTTAGGTTACAGAACATCACCCGGTATTGCTCGACACTATATAAAGGTAAAGTTCTAGGGTCCATGATCACAGTATATGGCAATGAAGGGTCCTGTCCATACACTAAAAAATACGGGGTATCTCTTATGGAGCTGTTATACTCAGTATTAAATGCAAATTCCGCCATTTGCCACGTCTCTGCCCACTGATTCGGACTGTCTGCCACTAAATATTTCAAAATATTTGTCACTTCTCTATTATGGGATTCAACTAACCCATTGGCTGAAGGCCGGTAGGACACGATCGTGAAATGCTCCGCATTAAATAATTTTGTCAGCTCTTTTATCACTTCATTAACAAACTCACGCCCATTATCACTGATTAGAGTACGAGGACAGCTGAATTTCGTTATGAATGAACACAAAGCTCTGGCAACCGATGTTGCAGTCTTATCCACCATTGCGTAGGTGTGCGTATAATGCGTGAACGCATCCACCATCACACATACATATTTGAACTGCCCGTCTCCAGGAGGGAAGGGTCCTACGACATCGATATGCACACTGTTAAATTTAATTGGCTCTACTGACCACATGCAAGCCTTTGGAATAGTGTGTTTGAGGTTTTTCATGGTATTACATATGTGGCACTGGCTGATAAATTTTGTAATGTCTGTTCTCATTCCTATCCAAAAAAGGATTCTTGTGCCCTCCTGAGGGACTTTTCTATACCTATATGTCCTGCATAAGCACTTACATGTATCATGTGGATGGCTTTCTCTACCAAAGAGGGAGGAAGGAGATGCGAGATCGGATATTGCCCGGTCTCTTCTCATATTTACAAAACAAAATATCTCCTTCAAAGAAGAACATACTTCTGGGCACCTTTAGGAAATCTGGAAACTTGTTACTCACACCCCTTATGTAAGCCCTAACCTGCCCGATCCATGGCTCGGACTTCTGACCCCTTATCACCTCTCCAACACTCCAACCACACAAATCAATCACACACTCATTTTCACTCCCAGGGCATTCGCTTGCTGACCCCCTAGGAGGATCAGCCCTTTCGCTCCTACGACTCATTTCCCTTCTCTCTCTCCTTAACTCTGGAGTTCTCGAGTTATTCCCGTTTTCCACATCGGCTGCCTCTGACTCATGCAACTGCTTCTTCCGTCGTTGTTCCTCTCTTTGCTGCTCAAGTTGTAACTCCCATTATGGCACTTTTGGAGAGGGCATCCGCTACTTTATTTGTTTTCCCTGCTATATGTTCAATTCCCACAATATCAAACTCTAATAGCCGTTCTATCCAATGAGCCTGTCGGGTGGTCAAATCCCCTTACTTGATTAAATCTCTCAATGGGCGATGCTCTGTGTTAATTTTGACTTTATGCCCCAGTAAAAAGTAGCGATGTCTCTCCAGCATCCATAGAATAGCCAATGCCTCTCTATCGAAGGTACTGTAATTCTTCTCTGCTCCTTTCAATGCTCGTGATGCAAAACAAATCGGCTTTTCATTCCCTGCATCGTCAACTTGAGAAATCACTCCCCCGATAGCTATACTGCTCGCGTCAGTGGTTACTACAAATGCTCGATCGAACTTTGGATAAGCTAATAGTTCATTACTAGTGAGTGAAATCTTTAATTCTTGAAAAGCCATTTCTTCCTCCCATTCCCAATGAAAATCTTTCTGCTTTCTCAATGAATCTAGCGGTCTTGCTATTTTACTAAAATCTTTTATGAATTTACGGTAGTAGCCTGCAAGCCCGAGGAAGCTTGCTACTTCCTTTGCATTCTTTGGTCAGGGAAATTCTCTAATTGCTGCTACTTTATTGGCATAAGGCTTAAGGCCTTCAGATGTTACGATGTGCCCCAAAAATTCAACTTCTTGCTGATAGAATTTACATTTGGTTAGATTAATTTTCATGCCCTGTCGCTTTAAAGCTTCTAAAACTTCAATAATGTTCTTCTTGTGTTCTTCTACTGTAGCCCCTATTATGATTATGTCATCTAAATAAACAAACATGCTATGTCCTAATAGCGAAGCTAATACGGACATCATAACACGTAAAAATTAGCAGGAGCATTATTTACCCCAAAAGGGAGGTAATTATATTCAAATAATTGATCATTAGCTATAAAGGCTGTCTTTTCCTTGCTACTCTCGTCTATAGGTATTTGATGATACCGTGACTTTAAATCTAAGGTGGTGAAGAATTTACTATCTCTGACTTTAATCAACAACTCTTCAATAGAGGGCAATGGGAATGCATTGTCTTTTGTGATACTATTCAGCTTTCTATAATCAACACATAGCCTAAGAGAACCATCCTTCTTTTTAACCATCACGATTGGCGAGGCCCAGGGAGATTCACTTTCTCTAATTGTCCCTTGTTCCCTTAATTTATCAATCTCGTTCTCCACTTCCCACTGATAACAAACTGGTATTCTATAAGGCTTAGATCTTATGGGTGGATGACCCCCGGTTTCTATAACAAAAGGAAAACTATTTACTCTGCCTGGGGTTTCGTCGCCAATCGCGATTACATTTTGATAACCTTCTACGATTTCCTTGACAATATTCTGATAAGTAACAGGGGTAGACCCACCAGCTGTCCGGAGGAGTCTACTTAGACGTTCCTCACTGCGACCTTGACACATGCTACCCAAGGTTGCGAGTGTAAGAAGCATCTGCTATTTCACAAGGTTCAAGGTCGCATATCAACTCGCTGTCTAGTACGATACGCTGGTCACTGACATTCATAAATGGCACATTAACTTCGCCCTGTATTACCTCACTCAACCCGGAATGATGAAATCGTCCCATTTGTTATGGGGTCTGATCATAACTAAGGTGCCTTCCGTTATGCTCCGTGAGGGTGTCACAGCAAGGGATGAGAGGGTCTGGGGTGGTGCCACATCTCCCGCCTCTGGGGCAGCGGGTACTTTTCTCCCAGCTCCCTTCGACCTAAGGGAGACTCTTAGGCGCCTCGGTCTCCCCCTCTGTGGGAATTCGTTGTCCCTTTAAACATACCTCAACCCCTTTCCCGGCTGTGCCAGCCACTATTATTTCGTTCCCATCCACAAAATCAATTCCTGAAATAACTGAAATTCCTTCTACTTGTAATGCTGGCACTACATAAAAGTTATGTGTCACCACTCACCCATCGATGGTTACCTGTTGCCTCACAGCCATCTGGGTTATCATCCGATGACCACCTGCAGTACTTAAAACTAAAGAACCTTTCATCGGCTGTCACTAGGTGTTCTTCTAACAGAGACCCACTTGCACCAGTGTCGATCAACGCCCTTCCTTGTCGTTCCCCTACCCATATTTGCACGATCGGCACCATGGCTTCCTTCATGGATTGAGGGTGGGAAATAGGCTCTTGCCTTACCTTCTTTCCTGACACCCTGTACGACCGGGCATGGGCAGCAACGGGTGGGGAGGGCTATCCACTACTTCTCGAGGGGTTGACTGACCTCCCCTCCTCCCCGACAAGGCGTCGCCTTGTCCTACCGGGGACACGGTCGTTGCTTGGACCCGGTGGCCGTGGGTGTAGTCAGTGGTCCTTTCGACTCCTCCTCCACGCCGCCTTCCCCTTCCTCTCCTTGGTGAGGGGGGAACGTTGTTCCGCTGGCCGTCGTCGTTTTTTGAACAAGCGCTCACTAGGTGGTCTGTTGCTTTCCATCTAAAGCAACGTTGTGGCTCGATGAAAGAGGGGCCTGGGCCCTCAGGTGGCCCTCTCTCCCACACCCCCAGCAACGGCCAACCGTGTAATTCCAGCTGTTTTCCCCTTGCCTCTTCGAGGCCCCTGGGTGCGTGACCCGGCCTCCTGTATGGTGGGTGAGGCTGGCGGAGGATTCGCTGGGTCAGATTGGGTAACCGTTGCAACAACTGGTTGGGAGGTGGCCTGTGCCCCATCCTTGTTTGCTAGCGTCGTCTTTGGATGAATAGGAGTTGTACCTTCGGCAGCAAGGTGTGTAAGGGCCTCTTGTCGTCAACAAGAAATCCCGCTACGGAGTTGGGAAGAATTTGTTTCAGCATGCGTCGACAGAAGTTTTCTTTTCCCTCTACAGTCTGGTCTTCGTCAGGGGTGAGGGACCTCACCGACGCGATAGTAGAAGGCTGAAATCGACTCCCCCTCCCCCAACCTGGGGTCATAAACTTCCATTAGCCCCATCTTTTCCTCTCGGTGTAGGGCAAACTGCTGAGTGAGGTGCTGTTTAAAAGTACCCCAGTCTGCCGAATAACTGACGTCCCAACTCCTGATTTGTTGTGCTGCATTACTGATGATCATCTGTTTCGCTTGCACAATCTTTTCTCTATCTGTCCAACCAATTGTGGCGTTTTCAACACACTTTATAAAGGTCTCGATCGAAAGGAAGGAAACATGTTGCATCGTCCCCGCCTCCTGCAAAGAGATCGCATAAGGAACCAGTGCTGTCTTCCTCCTTCTTCCCCCTCGCCACCACGTCGGCGCATCAAGCGTTGGAAGGCTAGGGACTTTGCTTTTTCTTCGCCTACGAGGGAGGAACAATGCGGCCGTGTTCTTGAGTGTTGGTGTTTCGGAGAGTGTTAGTGTATCTTCCCTTGTGCAATCTGCAGTGGCTGCTCCGGCCTCTGCATCAAATCGTGAGTGCTTTGCAACCTCCCTCGTCCATGCACATGATGCAGACGCTCCCACTTCTTCTTCTCCAGGGCCTATTTGTCGCTGTAAGAATCTCAAGACGCCTGTCAAGAGGTCGAAGATTGTGAGCGCGGAGTCGGTGCAGCAGGAGTGTTTGCCTGCCCCCTCTCCCTGGTGCTTCCAAGAGTTCGACTCTGGGTGTTCCTCTTTCGATCTTGAGTGTTCAAGATTCCTCTCCAACTCACGTTCGTACGTCTGCCACGCCTGTGCCCGTTCGCAGCCATGTTAAAGAGTTATCTGTTGGGAGAGTGCTTAAGTGATGTTCCTGGTGTTGTAGTTGCTTCGTTGAGGGAGTCAGCGCGTGGACCCAGCGCAGACAGGTTAGTTGGTGTTTTGGGCTGTTTGGCTGCTGATCCTTCTGTTAATTTAAACGAGGAAGGTGCCTTAGAGGAGCCTACACACCCTTCTTGTCGTCGGTCTCTGTTGCCAGAGCAGGAGGAGGGAGACATGCAAGCGTTTTTGTCTTCCTTTTCAGAAGTTGTCAATCTCATTTGTGGGTTTAACAATTTGGAAAGTAGGACTCAGGCTCAGTCATCTTACACTCCTTCCTGCTTGGAAACCTTGCTGGGAGCTATGTTCATCTTACACTCCTTCCAGCTTGGAAGCCTTGTTGGGAGCTACGCAGGATCCCAAATCATCTTTTCAGCTCCCCTTGTTGTGGCACGTCCAGTCGGTCTTGCATAAGGTTAACGCCTCTGTTTCAGATTGGGACAGTTCCCTTTGCTCTAGGGGCTCTGCTAAGCTATTACCCCCACCTCTCACGAGACAGGAGGCACTATGCTACAAACTCTGCCTTTTTGATGTCGCATCATCTTAACCCGGATGTCATTTGTCTGAAGCTGGGATTGACTTCAGAGCAGGTGAGGTCGGTGACTCCGTCCTTGTCTCCACAGGATGCCTCAGTGTTGGAATCTACGGCGGCCTCCATGTTGCAGACGGTTTCCTGGCTGGACTTCTGGTCTATGGTCATTGCCAAGATAGCTTCTGACAGGTCCCCAGAAGGGTTGGTGAGTGCTTCCTCACTTGCCAGTTTGTTGCAGTTCGGAGGCAAGGCGCTTTCCTATATGGCTCACCTCAGTGTTAATTTATGGGCTAACCTTCTCCTGATTAGAAGAGACACGGCTTTATCTATGGGGATCTGTTGGAGTCTCAATTTTTGTTTCCTTGGACCGAGCTGGAAGATGCAATAGACCGGCGCCGGGCTGACACCAAGGATAGACTACTGCACCAGGCTGTGTCTAAGTCGGAGTCTCGTCCTCAGAGACGTCTGGCTCCTCCTCCTCCCTCTGCCCAGGAGCAGTCAAGAAGATTGTCGCTGGGTAGGCCGTTGAGGAGTTCGGTTTCGCCAAGGCCTCCCCGTTCGTCTCAGCCTAGATCAGAGGACCAGCGTCCCTTTCACTCTCGTTCCTTTAAGCCAAGAAGGGGCCCAAGGGGCAGAGGTAAAGGGGGCCGTTGGTAGGTTAGGCGCCTCTCCTTCTCCTGTGCCACAGGTGGGGGGGGGGGGGGTTGCCTAGCGGGCCATTAGGCCAAGTGGCATTTATAGGGTGGAGAAGTGGGTGGTAGATGTCCTTCAGGTGGGGTACCTACTGCCATTTGACTTCTCTCCTCTTCTGTCAGACAAGCTGCAGCTCAGGAGGGCATATCCTCCAGATTCTCTGAAGTTCTTGGCTCTTCGGGAGGAAGTGCAGAAGGTGCCAGACAAGGATGCGATACAGGAAGTGGTGCGTCTGTCTCCGAGGTTTTACAGTCACATCTTGGTGCCCAAGGCGTCGGGAGGTTGGAGACCTGTGATCGACTTATCCACCTAGAATCACTTCATCAGGAAGACACGTTTCAAGATGGAGACCCTGCATTTAGTGTTGACAGCTGTGAGGGAAGGCGACTTCATGCTGTCGATAGACTTAAGGGACGCATACTTCCAGATCCCTATTTATCCAACGTTCAGGAAGTTCCTTCGCTTCTCCCTCGGGGATAAGATCTTCGAGTTCAGAGTCCTATGCTTCGGGCTGACAACAGCCCCTCAAGTGTACACAAGGGTCTTTTCTCTCGTATCAAGTTGGGTCCATGCTCAGGGGATCCGTTTGCTGAGGTACCTTGATGATTGGTTGGTCTTGGCAGTTTCCAGGGAAAAGCTGCTGCAAGACAGGGATTGTCTATTTCAGTTCTGTCTGGAACTGGGCATCGTAGTCAACAAGGAAAAGTCAAACCTTGTTCCCAGATTCTCTACCTGGGCATGGTTATCCATATGACAGTTGCAAGAGTTTTTCCGTCGCATCAGAGATTGGAGAAGTTGCGAGTGGTGGCGCGACTTCCTGTCGGAACCACATCAGTTAGCTCATCAGTGGCAGGTTCTTCTGGGAGTTTTGTCTTCCCTGGAGAAGCTGGTCCCTCATGGGCGTCTTCATTTTCGGTCTCTACAATGGAGACTGGGGGAATTCTGGTCTCCGGCAGGGGACTCACCCCTGTTAAAGGTTCCTCTGTCTCTGGAAGTGAGAGAAGACTTTCGTTGGTGGTTGGACGGCCGAAATCTTTTGAAGGGTGTCCCTCTGCGTTCTCTTCCACCGGACTTCCTTCTGTTTTTAGACGCCTCCCTCATAGGTTGGGGGCTCATTTAGGTGGCCTCATTGCTTCAGGCGCTTGGAGTTTGGAGGACAAGCAGCAACATATCAACATCTTGGAGTTGAAGGCAACCTTCCTGGGTCTGGAGGAGTTTTGGGAGAAGGAAGAGGGTCATTCTGTTGTTGGAGTTTGGAGGACAAACAGCAACATTTCAACATCTTGGAGTTGAAGGCAACCTTCCTGGGTTTGAAGGAGTTTTGGGAGAAGGAAGAGGGTCATTCTGTTGTTCTCGTGTCGGACAACACCACGGTGGTCGCCTATGTGAACAAGCAGGGAGGCCTAGTTTCTCGTCAACTTCACGCCTTGACCGTCGAGGTTCACCAGTGGGCGGTCAGCAATTCGGTATAGCTCTCAGCCAGGTATATCCCAGGCAAACGGATTGTGGTCGCAGACAAACTCAGTTGTCGGGATGAGATCCTAGGCACAGAGTGTCCCTTCATCAAGTGGTAGCAGACAAACTCTTCCAGGTTTTGGGGAGACCCATACTTGACCTTTTTGCGACTCGGTTCAACAGGAAATTGGAGATATTCTGTTCAGTAGTTCCAGATCCTTTAGCGTTAGTGGAGTACGCATTCCAACTTCCCTGGGACAACCTGGAGGTGTATGCCTTCCCTCCATTTTGTTTGATCCGTCAAGTTCTGAACAGGCTGATGTGTTCACAGGGTCTCAGGATGACTTTGGTAGCCCCTCTGTGGCCTCAGGCAGAATGGTTTCCAGATCTGCTGTTGTTGTCAGAGGTTCTGAGGGAAATTCCCCCTTGGCGGCATCTCCTGTGTCAGCCGCATGCGGAAAGGTCCCACCAGTCAGTAGAATCCCTGTCTCTTCACGGTTGGGGCTATAAAGTATCTCCTCCGAGTGAGAGGCTTTTCTCAGAGAACAACAGGGCATATGTCCATCAGTCTCAGAAGGTCGACCTTTGTGGTTTACCAAGGCCAATGGGCGATCTACTGTGATTGGTGTCGTAATCAGGGTTTTTCTCCACTCGTAACCTCTATTCAGTGAAAAGCAGACTTTTAACCTTCCTCAGAGACTAGAAACGTTTGTCCGTTTCTGCCATTAGTGGCTACAAGGCGGCCCTGAGTTTAGTGTTACACCTTAGAGGTATCGACATCATCTCGTCCTGGGAACTTTCCTTGCTAGTTAAGAGGTTTGAGCAATCGAGTTCTCCTAGGGAGCTCAAGCCTCTGACATGGGATGTTTCCCTGGTTCTCAGAAGCTTCACTAAGGTTCCATATGGCCCTTTGCATCGTTCATCTGACAGGAACTTGACGCTCAAGACAGTTTTCCTTCTGGCCATGGCATCTTCGAAGAGGGTAGGCGAGCTCCACCATCTGAGCTATG
>NC_061088.1:59228265-59266217 GCF_015104395.2 Macrobrachium nipponense
TGTGGTGGTTGTGTGTCCGATATAGGATTTTTGGGGGGACTGACATTGCTCGTCAGCACAGACAAACTTGTATACTATATCAGATTTAACCTCTTTCTCCGTCGATGGGGCCGTACTATTTTTCATTACCAAAGAGGCTGTAAGGTTTGGTTTGCAGTAAATCCTTGCTGTTATTTTGTTATGTGGCGCTAGGGGGGTGGTTCCTCTTCGCAGTATACCAAGGATGGCTTTCCTTTCATCTTCGTGGTGTTTGTTGTATGGTATCTGATGGTATATCACTATTTCTTTGTCTTTGTCTTGTGTGTTGTTCCTCGGGGTCGGATTATTGAAAGCCTCTAATCTCTTTTTGACAACTTGCTGGATCATGTCATCTGGATATCCGTTATTTGTGAGCAGCTGTTGAACTCTGTTGATTTCTTCGTTAGTCGCTTTCCACGTGGAACAGTGTGTTATGGCGCGTTTTATGTATGCATTTACCACAGATCGTTTATATGCATCAGGGCATTCTCCTCTAGCATTTAAGCATCTTCCAGCGTCTGTCTTTTTAGTGTATACGGTGGTATTGTATTTGTTGTTCTTTTGGGTCACAAGTACGTCCAAGAAAGGGAGCATCTTCTCATCACTTCTTTCTACCGTAAAATTTAATGTAGAATTTGCTTGGAGTTTATTTACTAATTCTTCTATGTCATTGTCGCCCTTTGTTGTGATAAAGATATCATCAATATATCTCCCATAGATTCTGGGTTTTGGGTGTTCTTCAAATGTGACCTCTTCTGTGTGCGCCATGTATGCGTTTGCGAAAAGAACCCCGAGGGGGGAACCCATTGCCACGCCGTCCTTTTGTCGATATATTTCGCCCCTATGTGAGAGGAATGGGGCTTCCTTTGTACATGCTTCCAGCATATCTTTTAAGATTTTTTCGGGGATCGGTAATGGTGGTTTCTCAGAGCGGTATATCTTGTCCATGATGATTTGTATTGTTTCATCCACTGGTACGTTAGTAAATAAACTTTCAACGTCCAGGGATGCTATGTCTTCGTCGGGTGCGGTGTCTTGCAGTAGGTCGATGAATTCCGTCGATGATTATAGCGAGAACGTTGAGGGAATGTACGGCGTTATAATTTCGTTCAATTTCTTAGCCACTTTATACATGGGGGATGTCATTTGGGATATAATGGGCCGTAGCGGGTTTCCCTGTTTGTGAATCTTGACTGTGCCGTAGCAGTATCCGGGTGCAAAGTCTCCGATGATTTTTGGAAAGCTTACTGTTCTCTGCTCTTTATTCGCTTTTTCTGTTAGTCTCATCATTTTCTTTTTGAGGTCCTTTGTTGGGTCTTTTTTAAGTGGCTGAAACTTATTATTATCACTTAGTATATTATCCATTTCTGGGCTCAGCCGTGTCGCCCAGTGAAATATGTCTGCTTTAGCACTATTTCTAGTAAAATATTGCTATAATACCAGAGAACTGCTAAATTGGACATGTCAGAAGCTTCTGACTCGCTCACCTATATAAAAGGTGTCGGTATAAAACTGGGGCGAGTGTTAAACACTACCACAGCAACCCCTCCAATTAGCCTTTTCCTCATCAAAAGACCCTAAATACGGGGAGCCGACCCATAGGTCACACCTAGCTACCCCGTTGAAGGCGTCTGTGACGACATACTTATCGATAGCCATATCGTGTTCGTACGTTCGAATATAGCTATTTGTTCTTTTATTTTTATTCTTGATTACGGATCGTCAATCTACCTCTTCACCCAAGTTAAGTACTGGTTCCGCCCTTTTTCAATATTTAGAGAGTGATTTTCCCTTTCGTTTTGCCTTTATTTAGGATTTTATTAGGCGTCACTTATAAGTAGCGGGCGGGCGGCAAGTCGCTTTTACGGCTTATCCTTGAATTGTACCATTTCGAATGGTCTTCCTCTCTGCTTGTAAAATGTGATAATTCAGTACATATATTTATTTATTTATTTCTTGGGTGGTCGATCCTATTTTCGTTTATGTTTTGTTATATTCATTATTTTCATGTTTTTCACGGGGGTCTTCATTCGAGCACGTTTCTTTATTTCGTGCTTCGCCGTTTATCCACCCCCCCCCCCGGTTATTTTTAAGTTTGGTTTATTTCATTCAAGAATTTTCCCTTTTTTCTTTTCGTCAGCTTGCCGTTTTTTATCGTTTTGTCAGTAGGCAAGTAGTTTTTCCCTTTTGCGCCCACCGTTATCAAGTGGCCTTCATTGCGGTTTTATATTTTACGTAAGTTTATTTTCATTGCCCCCGTGTTAAAGCATGATTTTCTTTTAGCTTTAAGTAATTGATTTTATTTTCTCTATGTATATGTTGGATGTTAGGTCGGTTAGCCTACATAGGCTATGCCTGCGTTTTCCTCGTGATCTTTTATTTGTGAGGGTACGCTGCTCACGTGATCGTCACCCCATCAGCCCTCCCTCCCTCCCCCTCACGTGGGGCCCCCAGTAGTTGGGTGCTCCTCTCGCCTCGGTTGTCGCTGACAGCCGTTACCCATCAGCGGAGGGGGGATGTAGAGGGTCCTCCAGGACCTTAGGTTAGTGGGTGTCGCTTCTCAGCCGACCGCCTCCGGAGTTGATTGATTTGCTTTGCGTAATGCAGCCTCGGCTTCCGTGGATTTGTTGCGCTCTGCTTCTTTCAGCTCCCGGAGCTTACATCCATCCGCCTAAAACATTCCCTCTCCGCACAAGGTGGATTTAGATTCCTGCTTCTCCGATAGTCGTTGAGGGCTATGTTTACGGAAGTTACTCTTCCGTAGGCGGAGATATGATACTTGTTATTTTAGTTCTCTTTTTTTATTTTTATTTTCTTTTCTTTTTGCCACGGAACTTGCGGGTTCACTGTGGCCGTCCCGGGTTACTCCGTGTACCCCCCACTCCGGGTCATAACGCTCCGGGTGGTTTTATTTCTTACACAGTCCCCGGGACGTAAATATATGAATATATATATATATATATTTTTCTTTCTTTTGCCACGGAACTTGCGAGTTCATGTGGCCGTCCCGGTTACTTCGTGTACCCCCCACTCCGGGTCATACAGCTCCGGGTTGTTTTAATTAATACACAGTCCCCGGGACGTAGATATATGAATATATATACATATATATTTTATATATATATATTATTTCAGTCCTGAGTGCTCCGGCATATGACATTATTATCATAATAATCCTAATAAGTCTGTGCAATTGTTCTTATATATTATTGCACTTACAGGCCACTCAGTGTCTGGTTGCCGGTCTACAGGATCCGTGCAACCATGATGTTTGACGGAACCATGCCCCGTGCGCAGTATTGCTTTCCGGTTCCGTAGTCTGGCATCACGAAAACTGCTTTGCCTGCTACGCCTTGTACAACAGGTTACCGCACGGCTTGTTCTATGCATATTGTGATGGAATTATATTACACTACTTTTGTTAGTGTAAAAAAAAAAAAAAATAAAAAAAAAAAAATAAATAAATAAATAAATAAAAAATAAAATAAAAAATAAATAAATAAATAAATAAATAAAAAAATAAATAAATAAATAATAAAAATTTCTTTAAATTAAATTACATTAATTAATCAACATATGTAAGATTTTACTCGAAATTGACACATTCCTTGCATTACAGACGGAGCAGTCTGTTAAGCATGCTGCACTCTCCACCCTCAAGATCTGGGTTGGAGGTTTTGGACAGAACGTAGGGAAAGCTAAGCCTTATATTCTACCTCAAGATATGGCAGCCTTCCCAGCCGGGAAAGCTGCCAGATACGTTGACCCAAAAGTCGCAATACCAATTATCAAATCAATTCAAGATTCAGTTATGGAACAGCAAGAGGCAGAGTTGCCGGACATTGGTTTGGAAGTAGTCTCACTTGAAGTAGTGAGGATTTGCCCGTTACACTAGATATGGTTACAGGTAACAGTGTTAATGAGGCTAGCCTAGTTGGTCACCGGGGTCTTTCCTCGAGTGACTCTGATTCTTCCTCTCCCTTTACTCCCAATTCCTTCATGGGTTTCACAGGAGGTTTGCCCCCTCCCAGGTTGCATTCCTTCTCTGTGATTCCTAGATTAAAGAGAAAACCTTCGGGTAAAACCTTGCTTAAAAGCCAATCAGACACAAAGCCAAGGCCTGGGCAGGTGCCAGAGGTTCATACACATATTAAACCTAGGCTGAGATTTTTTTTCTAAGTCTGCAAATCCAAGGCCTTAAGGAGAGAACTCTTCCCATTGCCCCTCAAGTCCCATCCCTTCAACGTCTTGAGATCGGATACCTCATAAGGTACCGTAGGGAGGGCTGGAAGGTTCCCCTTTAGTCGGCAAAGACCTGTTCAACACGAATATTTTAAATCAGGTCAGTGGTCTTGCTAGCTTAGTCAGTTCAGTCGCAGCAAGGTTTGAAAGGGTGTTTTTAAAAGTTTAGGTGCACAGGACTCCCTGATTGCAGGTCTCAGACAGGAGTCGGCAGTTCTGGCACCTCCTAGTAACTTGGTGCAAGGTCAGAGCATGCCTGACGGGTCCACGCTCCCTCCGTTCCACCCTGGTGATCCTTGGAGGGTAGCGAACTTCGCTCTGTTTATTAGCAGGATGTTGACTGCAGAAGGTTGTGGTACACGTAGACTTGAGGATTTCGAGTTCTTCCCCGAAAGGTTATGACCACCATTTAGAGGTTATGTTAGGCTTATAGAGGCAGCTTCGATTAGGAAGGACAAGGTCTCCAAGGGGACTGTTATCCTTTCTAGCAATCAGGCTCATCAAGTATGGATATGGAGCCTAGAAGTGGATCTGTTCAAATACTAAGGTAACAGCATTTAAAAGCCCTTTCACGATGTTTACGTCTGATGACGGGAACTCCTTACCTTTTACATAAAAGGTAGCAGGACTTACCCTTCAGGCAGTGACTCGGGAAGAGCCCCAGCCTAGCAAGACAGATCCCACATCATTTCTACTCCCAGGTAGGGAGAATTTGTGGGAAGTTTGCCGGTTACATTCTCGGTAGGCAAGCTTAAGCCAAACTGTGCAATCAACTTGTTTAGTAAGCGCCTCTGTCAGACGCACTGATCCAAGCCGAATTTGATGCTAGGACACGTCTTGCAAGGTCTCTTAACTCTCTAGTGATGACGGAGACGGCGGCTCTGGAGTACGCTCATGAACCGCTGTTTAAGGTCATTGCGGAGTAGTTACTTTTAAGCATGCAATGTGACTCGTACGGCTTTCCGGTTACTAAGAGAAATGGCAGGAAGCATGTTTTATCCGAGGCTACGATCAGGCACGAACCCAACGAGCTTCTGGCTTCCTCAATCTGGGGTGCAGATCTCTTCCCAGCTTCGGCAGTAAACAAGGTTCAGAACGAGGCATTAATGTTTTATTCAAAGCATCAGATTGCGTTGGGGCATTCCTTTCAAAAGGAAATTAGAGTCTTCTTCCTCCAGTTTTAGGGCTAGGAAGGGTCAAAGAAGGTACCAACCTTTCCAAGTTCCGCAACAGCATCCTGTGCTACAAGCTGTTCTAATTCAGCAAGTTCCCCAACCTTCATCTTCTAAGGCTCAGCCTCGGCAACAGCATCAATTTGTCTTCCTTTTGCCGTCGGCTAGCCAACAGGTTCCACCACTGTATTCAGTGTCGCCTGCTTTTAACCCGGTCTATGAGAATCGGGTATTTCAACCTTTTACCAAGGTTGCTAGGGGTTGCAGGGCTAGAGGCCCCTTTCGTCAGCGTGGAGGAACAGGAGCCCAAGGGCGAGCTAGAGGTGCATGGTCAGAAAAGGAACCTGACCCTCATCATCTCAATGAAGTTCCTCAAATAGGAGGCAGGCTATATCTCTTTTAACATCGTTGGGGGTTCAGCAGCTGAGCCGAAAGCATAGTATCCATCTATCAGCATCCAACCCAAGGGTTGATGGATTAATCCAGGGATCTTCTCCAGAAGGGAGCAGTCTCCGGGACAAGAACTTGAAATTTCAGAGTCGTCTATTCAGTGTCCCAAAGAAAGGGACCGACCAAAGAAGGGTGATCTTAGACTTGTCCCGTTTAAACTTGTACATTCCTTGCGACAAGTTCTAAATGCTGACCATCTCTCAGGTACGGGCCTTACTTCCTCGTGGGGGCCTCACCACCTCTATAGATCTTACAGTCGCCTATTATCATGTCCCGATGGCTCGGCACTTCCATCCATTCCTGGGCTTCAAACTAGGGAAAGAAGCCTATTCCTTCAAGGTGATCCCTTTCGGGCTGAATATAGCCCCAAGGGTTTTCACGAAACTGGCGGAGGTAGTGGTGCAGGAGCTAAGGTCTCAGGTTTTATTGGTGGTGGCGTACCTAAACAACTGGCTAATCTGGGAGATGGCCAAAGACAAGTATATGAAAGCCATGGACGAGGTCATATCTTTCCTGGAATACATAGGTTTCAAGATCAACAGGACCAAGTCCCGATTGGCCCCAGAATCCAAGTTCCAGTGGCTAGGTATCCATTGGGGCTTGGATTCACACAATCTTTCCATTCTATCAGGGAAGGGGATGCCAAGGTAACAAGCCAATTCTTAAAATGCAAAAAGGCTCGAGAAGGAATCAGGAGACGATCCTAGGCTTGCTCCAATTTGCCTCAGTCACAGACGTTCTGTTGAAAGCCAAGCTCAAGGACACCAATTGAGTTTGACGTTCAAAGGCCAATGCCAAGTGTCGCGACAAGTTCGGCCGGGTACCTCTGATTCCCAAGGAACGTCTACATCCATGGGCAATGGCCGAAAACCTAGCCAAAGAGTTACAGTTGCAGTTCCCTCCCCCGACCCTACTGGTGCATACAGTCGCATCACTGTCAGGTTGGGGAGGTTATTCACAGCACGACAAGGTTCAGGGTACTTGGTCACCTCAGTTCTAAAAGCTTCACATCAACATCTTGGAAGCTATGGCAGTGTTTCTGACCTTAATGAAGCTCCGTCCTCCGGAGGAGACTCATATCAGATTGGCTCTCGACAGTGCGGTAGTGATACACGGTATAAACAGAGGTGGTTCAAAGTCAAGTCATGTGAACCACGTGCTGTTAGCAACTTTTTCTCTAGCTGACAAGAACACCTGGCATCTATCGGCTACCCATCTGGCAGGAGTCCACAATGTAGTAGCAGACGCACTGTCCCGGTCAGTCCCCCTGGAATCAGAATGGTCACTGGACCAGGAATCCTTCAAGAGGGTTTGTAGGAGAGTACCGGGTATGGAAGTAGATATGTTCGCTACAGGGGCAAACCACAAGCTGCCTTGTTACGTAGCCCCAAATATGGACCCTCTAGCATACGCTACGGACGCCCTGAGTATAGGTTGGAACCAGTGGAGGGAGGTTTATTTATTCCCTCCAGTGAACCTTCTCCTGAAGGTGCTGCACAAGTTGAAATCCTTCAAAGGTCAGGTGGCTCTCATAGCTCCTTACTGGCCCAAGACAATTGGTTTCCCCTTCTCCTGGAACTAGGTCTTCATCCTCACCCTCTCCCGGACTTGAGGCTGTCGCAACAAGTTCAAACGGTGACTGTGTTCGATTCCTCAGGTCTTCACAAAACCCTATCTTTATGGATTTCATGAAGTTTGCAGGTAGGAGGATAGGGGACATTGATCCACAGAACATTTTGTTCTTGGAGTCAGACAAAAGAGAATCTACACTTCGCCAATATGGTTCAGCAGTTAAACAATTGCCTACATTTCTCAGGGAATCAAATGTCAAAGTAATGACAATGAACGTGGCTATAACATTCTGCAGGACTTTATTCGAACAAGGCTTGGCAGTTGCCACAATAACAACCACTAAATCAGCTCTGAAAAAGATTTTTCTTCTCGGGTTTGGTATAAATCTGTCTGAGTCTTATTTCACCTCAATCCCAAGGGCTTGTGCACGCCTGCGGCTTATTCACAGGCCGTCGTCAGTGTCATGGTTTCTTAACGATGTTCTCAGGTTAGACTCTAAAACAGACAACTTCAAATGTGATTGCCAAACCCTTTTGCGTAAGGCACTGTTTTTATTAAGTCTGGCTTCAGGTGCCAGAACATCGCAGATGTCATCTTTATCTAGTGGCCAAGGGCATATAGAATTCCTTTCCTCGGGTGACGTGTTGCTTTCACCAAATAAATATTTTATGGCTAAGAATAAGAACCCTTTGGTAAGGTGATCACCATGGAAGGTTGTTCCGATTCCGCAACATCCTTCTTTATGTCCTGTTAAAACTCCTAAGGACTATTTATCTGGAACATCTACCTTTTCCGAAGGCCCTCCTCCGCCCCTTTTTCATGTGGGGCGGTGGTGGTACCATATCTCTTAAGGGCATTGCGCAGCAGTTTTTGTATTTTACCAAGAAAGACAGCCCAGGGTCCTTTCCCAAAGCTCGTGGTATTCGTTCTATAACAACTTCTGTAAATTTCTTCAAATATATGTACTTTGATGATCTGAAGAAGTATACTGGTTGGAAGTCGCACTGGGTTTTCCAAAGCATTACCTTAAGTCTTTGGAGGATCTTAAATATCATGCAATAGCTGTAGGGAGGTCAGTGTCTCCTGCTACAACATCAATATAGTACTGTCCTTGTGTCATATGAATATTTTCCATTATGCCAGCATTATTAACATTCTACCGCAGCACATTTCTTTGTTATTTGACTTGGTGTATGGTGTTAATTTATACAATTTAATATTCTATTTCGTTTCAGGGTGATGTAGCTTGGTGTTTCTCTGGTACAATTTCACGGGAGCGACACGGCTGAGCCCAGAAAAGGGATTTTGACGTAGGAAAAATCTATTTCTGGGCGAGGAAGCCGTGTCGCCCAGTGAAATCCCCCCCTAGTTTTTTCCCCCCCTTGCAGTGCACCAAGCTTCATTGCTATCTATAAGTATGACGTCACAGACGCCTTCAACGGGGTAGCTAGGTGTGACCTATGGGTCGGCTCCCCGTATTTAGGGTCTTTTGATGAGGAAAAGGCTAATTGGAGGGGTTGCTGTGGTAGTGTTTAACACTCGCCCCAGTTTTATACCGACACCTTTTATATAGATGAGCGAGTCAGAAGCTTCTGACATGTCCAATTTAGCAGTTCTCTGGTATTATAGCAATATTTTACTAGAAATAGTGCTAAAGCAGACATATTTCACTGGGCGACACGGCTTCCTCGCCCAGAAATAGATTTTTCCTACGTCAAAATCCCTTTTTGGTGTCGTATTCATCTCTATTCATTATGACGTACACTGCGGTTTTATCTCCTTTGTGTATTATTATGGTTTCATTTTCTCTCAGTTCTTTTGCTGCTTTTTTTAACTGTGGACTGACTATGCGACTAAAGTAGTTACCACGTGTTCTATTGGCCTCACCCAGTAATTCAGCGATGCACTCTTGTTTAAGTTCGATTGTGCCCTAGAGTATATATAATATATATATATATATATATATATATATATATATATATATATATATATATATATATATATATATATATATATATATATATATATATATATATATATATATATATATATATATATATATATATATATATATATATATATATATATTATATATATATATATAATATATATATATATATATATATATATATATATATATATATATATATATATATATATATATATATATATATATATATATATATATATATATATATATATATATATATATATATATATATATATATATATATATATAATACACGTACGTGTATATGTATATATTGGTAGAAAGGCTGTGAATTACTCTATATTTTTATATATGATAAAAGGATAAATGCAAAAGAAGGATGGGCACTTTGGTTAAAATGTCGTCCTTACACTGTGAATAGTTGCAACCCCTATAAAAATGCTTAAAACTGCCAATTTTGTTAGTTAAAACTCAAGAAAAAACCACTAAAAATGTTTTTCTGGGCTCAGCTCGTGTCGGCCTATGAAAGGATCCTTAATATCATTCTTTCTAGGTAAAATTAATCTAAAATTACCAGAGAAAAACAAAATTAAGAAAATGTCAGTAAAACTGACTCGCTCACTCTTAAAAAGAAGTGTCGGTATGGTAATAGGGGCGAGTGGGAATCACTACCACGAGACATTCACCAATTAGAACTTCCTATCAGAATCCCCTTAAGAGAGAGCTGATACCAACGGGCGATGCAGCCGCTACTACTACTACTAGAGGACGCCACGGACAGCAGCGCCCCTAGCGGACATCCTTAATTTTTAGCGCTAGCGTCAGGACGCATTATTTTCTGTGCTGTGCTAATCCCGGGATTTATCTTGTTCACCAACATGGAACGCTCTGCTAAAACAACCGAGAGGTAGGGCGAGAGGTTACTTTCGCCAGCGTGGCGCAGGAAGGGCGACAAGGAGCAGGCAGTTCAGAGGAGGGCGTGGTGGGCAACCCGCCCATCAACAATGAGGCTCCCCAGGTAGGAGGGAGGCTGTTCCTCTTCCGCCACAGGTGGGGGTTCAGCAATTGGGCACAGAGCATAGTGTCCAAAGGTTTGGGTTGGAGTTGGATCAAAGATCCGCCTCCAATCAAATCATTCCACCAGATACCATCAGAGGAATTGACAGATTACGCGGAAGAACTCCTTCAGAAAGGAGCTATTGCGAGAGTCAAGCATCTAAAATTTCAAGGTCGCTTATTCAGCGTGCCAAAGAAAGGCTCAACAAAAAGAAGGGTAATCTTAGACTTGTCAAAGCTAAACTCTTTCATTCGTTGTGACAAGTTCAAGATGCTTACCCTCTCGCAAGTAAGGACCTTACTTCCGCGTGGAGCCGTCACATGCTCCATCGATCTTACAGACGCATACTATCATATCCCTATAGCCAGGCACTTCCGCCCATTCCTAGGATTCAGGCTAGGAAATCAGACATTCTCATTCAAAGTGATGCCCTTCGGTCTGAATGTAGCCCCCAGGGTATTCACGAAAATAGCAGAAGTGGTTGTACAGCAATTGAGAACTCAGGGAATCATGGTAGCAGCATACCTCGACGATTGGTTGATCTGGGCACCAACCGTCGAGGAATGTCTCGAAGCCACCAAAAAGGTAGTTCACTTTCTGGAACATCTGGGGTTCCAGATAAACAAAACGAAATCCAGACTTACCCCGGAGTCTCGTTTTCAGTGGCTGGGAATCCAATGGGATTTGTCTTCCCACAATCTGTCAATTCCAGTGGCCAAACGGAAGGAAATAGCAAAATCTGTCAGGCAATTTCTCAAATGCAAACAAACATCAAGGAGAAACCAGGAGAGAATCCTAGGGTCCCTTCAGTTTGCTTCGGTAACAGATATCCTCCTGAAAGCAAGACTGAAAGATTTAAATCGAATTTGGCGATCAAGAGCAAACACCAAATTTCGAGACAAGTTGTCAGTAATCCCACAGATCCTCCGCAATCAACTCCGTCCTTGGTCAAAAGTAAAGAACTTAGCCAAGAAGGTACCCCTTCAATATCCCCTTCCAGTGTTAACCATTCACACGGACGCCTCCCTGTCCGGGTGGGGGGGATACTCTCAGTTCAAACAGACTCAGGGGACTTGGTCAGTTCAATTTCGCCAGCTTCACATAAACGTTCTGGAAGCAATGGCAGTATTTCTTACCTTGAAGAGACTGCTTCCCCCGAAGAAGTCTCATCTAAGGCTAGTTTTGGACAGTGCAGTGGTAGTTCATTGCATCAACAGAGGAGGGTCCAAATCCAAGCACGTGAATCATGTCATGATAGCCATTTTTGCCCTAGCAAACAAACACAAATGGCATCTGTCTGCCACTCACCTGGCAGGGGTAAGAAATGTGATAGCAGACGCCCTGTCCCGGTCAGTTCCTCTGAATCAGAATGTCTCTAGACGACGGGTCATTCCAGTGGATAAGCCTGAGAGTCCCAGGTCTCCAAGTGGATCTCTTCGCCTCACAAGCGAACCACAAGCTCCCTTGCTATGTGGCCCCCAACCTGGACCCTCTGGCTTATGCCACGGATGCCCTGTCGTTGGACTGGAATCAGTGGAGAAGAATTTATGTTTTTCCTGTTTTACCTCCAGTGAATCAATTTCTCTTGAAAGTCCTAAAGCAAACTAAGGTCTTTCAAAGGGATAGTAGCTCTGATTGCACCGGACTGGCCCAAGAGCAACTGGTATCCTCTTCTTCTGGAATTGGGCCTCCGACCTCAACGGATCCCCAATCCCAAGCTATCACAATCAGTACAAATGAGGACTGTGTTCGCTTCCTCAGGAATTCTCCAGACCCTAACTTTATGGACTTCATGAAGTTTGCGGCTAATAAAGATGCTAATATTGATCCACAGAATATTCTCTTTCTAGAATCAGATAAGAGAGAGTCAACCATTAGACAATATGACTCAGCTGTTAAAAAATTAGCATCTTTCTTGAAAGAATCGAACACTACAACCATGACAGTTAATCTAGCTATATCCTTCCTTCGATCCTTGTTTGAAAAAGGTTTAGCAGCTAGCACTATTACCACTCATAAATCAGCTTTGAAGAAGATCTTTCAAGTAGGTTTTCAGATAGATCTGACGGAATCTTATTTCACGTCTATCCCTAAAGCCTGTGCTAGACTTAGACCTTCCCAAAGGCCTACTACAGTTTCATGGTTCTTGAATGATGTCCTCAAACTAGCTTCAGATACTGACAACTCGTCTTGTACATTCATAATGCTCCTGAGGAAGACATTATTCTTATTAAGTCTAGCTTCAGGAGCTAGAATTTCAGAACTGTCGGCTCTATCCAGGGATGCGGGTCATGTGGAATTCCTCCATCAGGAGAAGTTCTACTTGCTCCGGATCGTAGCTTTTTAGCCAAAAATGAGGATCCTCTTGCAAGGTGGGCCCCTTGGAAAGTTATCCCACTTCCCCAGGATCCTTCTCTCTGCCCAGTATCAACTCTTAGAGCCTTTCTATCTCGTACTTCATCAAGATCCTCAGGTGCTCTCTTCATGAGAGAAAAAGGTGGTACTTTGTCAGTAAAAGGTATTAGACAACAAATCCTTTACTTCATTAAACAAGCCAATCCTGATTCATTCCCAAAAGCACATGATATCAGGGGAGTAGCCACCTCAATTAATTACTTTCAACATATGAACTTTGAGGATCTTAAAAAGTATACTGGATGGAAATCCCCGACAGTCTTTAAACGTCATTATCTAAAGTCCTTGGAATCTTTAAAATTTTCAGCAGTAGCAGCGGGAAACATTGTTTCCCCTGATACTGTATAGTAGTCGTAGTATAGATCCAGGTCTCCTTTCTACCTACATCATCCAACATGCCTCACCCTATCGCCATGCTACTCGGATATCCTAGCCTTAGCCGCTGAATCATATAGTGGATTGTCCCTTATTTTTTTGCTAGGGACATCCACACTTGTACCTGATGGTGTACTTCAGTGTACCTACCCTTATTTTTATGCTAGGGTAGGGACACAATGTGTTTGTATATTTTGTTAATATTTTCAAGTAAATTCCTTTTGTGGGTTTATTACACTGCATCATTGTAATTTACTGTGATTACTGTTTTTAAGTACTTTAAAATTACTAACGTTCTGTTATATTACTGTTTAGTATAAGTTAGTTTAAGTACTTAGTTTGTATGCTGTAATTGATTTACTTATATTATATCCATCATTTTACAACTGCTTTTCATTTGTTCCTTTTTTCCCATCTTGTCTGTTTCTCTGGTACTCTTTCATAGGCCGACACGAGCTGAGCCCAGAAAAGGGATTTTGACGAAGGAAAAATCTATTTCTGGGTGATTGGCTCGTGTCGCCCTATGAAACCACCCTATATTGTTCGTTTCCCCCCCCCATGCAGGACAAGATGTTTTTAGATTAAGGATGTCCGCTAGGGGCGCTGCTGTCCGTGGCGTCCTCTAGTAGTAGTAGTAGCGGCTGCATCGCCCGTTGGTATCAGCTCTCTCTTAAGGGGATTCTGATTGGAAGTTCTAATTGGTGAATGTCTCGTGGTAGTGATTCCCACTCGCCCCTATTACCATACCGACACTTCTTTTTAAGAGTGAGCGAGTCAGTTTTACTGACATTTTCTTAATTTTGTTTTTCTCTGGTAATTTTAGATTAATTTTACCTGGAAAGAATGATATTAAGGATCCTTTCATAGGGCGACACGAGCCAATCACCCAGAAATAGATTTTTCCTTCGTCAAAATCCCTTATATATACCTGGTTTTTTAAAATAATTTTATCACAAAAAGTGCATTTTATGATGAAATTGATAGAAAAACCAAGAATTTGTGGATATTTCTCATAGAAAAATACTGCAAATAGCACGCATTTTCCATGAATAATGGGGGTATGTGTTCCTGAGAGAAATCCACAAATATGTGAGTCCGCGAATCCAGAGTGTGTGAATATGGGGGCTTCACTGTGCTGTACAAGCTTCTGAATTTAAAGTGTCCAAATCCCAACCCCTCACTTCTTGTAGTCAGTCTAGGTAACTCGGGTGCTAAGCTACCCAAATGTATACCTGGCCAGGTGGAAAGGCTCTTTTTCTATTTCCACATGTGTGGCTGAGGGGGTTCTGACTGCAGGAGTATGCATATGTAAAGTAATGAATTTTAGAAAAAATGACTTTTTAAAGAATTTTTGACATTTTTCTATTTACTATGTTGAAATGGGAAAGTGAATACTTTATATTATAGTATAGAGTTCTCATCTTTAAACTTGAAAAATTGATGCCATTTCTTATGGTACCATTAGTCAGGCAAAGCTCCAGAATTTATTATAATTGTAGTATCTTTAGCATTGCAGACCATTTTCCTTCCTTGCAGGTAGAAGGTAATGTTGTTCCAGCATTCTGCATAAGACATGATGTAGATGGCGTTTTATGGCAGCCAGAAGGTGAAGACAGATTTGTACACACTGCAACTTACAATGCATTTGGTTATGTAAAAGCTTCGAAGACTATGGCAAAGTTCACTAGTGCAGCTCCTGGTAAGTGAATTGAAAAGTTATTGCTTTGCAAATACATATTTGGTTTTTCATTCAATCATTCTCCATGGAAATTGTTTTGAAACGATGATAAATCTTAAAAAGTATGCTTTTCACCCCCTCTGAATACTTCAAGGTATCAGACAAGTGACCTTTTACTCATCTTCATCATGCTGATTACAAAATAGTTTTGAATAAGTGTGTTTGTCATAAATCTATCTGTCAGTGATATTGCCCAGACACAGCCTTATGTTCACTAAATGAGAAGAAACCCTTTCCCATGACACTAGTGCTGCCTGAACCCTCTGCCATCCATCCACAAGCAGCTCATACGTTTTGTGTTTTTTGCGCACAAAACTAGACTGAATATCCTTTAGTTGTTTTGTTTAGTTTTATTTTTTTATCTCTTATTCTCTGTAGTATATATGTATAAGAATGGACAAAGTTAAATGCGAATTCTTTACATTGTAGTTGGTCATACAGTTTGCTAGTGACTACATCATCATAAACAGATTTATGTCACCTTCTCCTTTTAAGGGGTTCCATGTTAAATTAGTTCTTTCCACTGTTCCTTGTTCTACCCCTTTTAAAGTACAGTGGTACCGCGAGATACGAAATTAATCTGTTCCGAGGCGGCCTTCGTATTATGAGTTTTTCGTATCTTGGAACACATTTTACATGTAAAATGGCTAATCCGTTCCAAGCCCTCCAAAAACACCCCAGTAAATTATATTTCCAGGCCTAAAACACATGTTCTAGGGTTACAACGCCGATCCGACGGAAGAAATATGACTCCAAAAAGGCAAAATACTGTACATACTTGAGTAATATTCAACTGCATGTAATGTTAAACCCCATTTTTACTGCATATGTCCCTTAGCAATAAGCCTAGCCTATGTTAGGTTGCTACTGTAGCCTAGTCTATAATTCTGACATCTAAACCTAAGAGCTAAAAGCTTAGAATATGCCAATAAAATGTATAAATAATCAGTATGTACTCATTTCAAATAATTATTAATTAATCATTAACTATAATACGCAAACAAACAAAAAACAAACCTTCCAATCGATTGTTTACATTCAGCTCTTACCCGTCTTACGAGTATCGAACGAGCGCCAAGCAATCATTTTTCCTAGCACACAGTAAGCCATAAATTGTCATTAGTATCTCTCTTCAACTAATGAAACTACCAAACAGTATAATAACCATTCATTTCTATTCTTTATTCTATCTTTACCTAATGGAGATACCGAGTTACTGACAGCTATAATGAAAAATACGTATACATAACGTAATAATAAAAAAAGAAGAATTCTAAAAAATACGTATTTGTTGGCAGTCTGATTTATTTTATATTTTATGATATCTAATTCACAATTTTGTATATAAATGTATTGCATGTACTCATTTCAAATAATTATTAAGTAACCATTAACTATAATAAACAAACAAAAAAAAGCTTCCAAACGTCTGTTTACATCCAGCACTTACAAGTATCGAACGATCGACAAGCAATCACTTTACACAGTAAGCCATAAATTTTCATTATCTCTCCTCAACTACTGAAACTACCAAGCAGTATAATAACCATTCATTTCTATTCTTTATTCTATCTTTACCTAATGTTTTTTTTTTTTTATTAAATGTATTGCATGAATAAGTTTTTCAATTTACAGCATCCTTTTACCAATAGAATACTTATAGCACAAGGGGTAGATGCTGACCAATAGGAGAGCAGGACCTTATGGGGTGACTAGCATCAGGAACCAATGGGAGAGCGGGAGGATGGTGGCGAATTTAACTCAGTGGCGGCGCGGGAGTTTTAAAATTGTTCTCGGTGGTCCGGGCGAATCTCGGGACTTTACAGCAACAACCTTTTGTATCTTGAAAACTTTTCGTATGTAGAGCAGTAAAATTTTTCGCATTGGCTTTCGTATCTCGAGTTTTTCGTAAGTAGAGCCTTTCGTAAGTAGAGCCTTTCGTATCTCGAGGTACTACTGTACTTTCATTACTTCAGTTTTGACCAACTTTCCTTAATTCTTCTGATGACATGTCCAAACCACCCAGTATTTCCTTCATATGTGTTCACCTCTTTTCAAAATGTTGCTCATTTCCTTATCAGTGTCCATATTTCTGCTGCGTAGAGTAGTACAGTGTCAGAGGTCCTTTATTCTTCACACTGATGGACTGTGGAACAGTCTCCCTGAGGATGTCGTGCAATTGAAATCGCAAAAGTTCAAGCGAAGATCCAATGCATTACTACCCTAATACTATTCTCCTCACATTTTAATACATTATTATGTATTTGTTAATTTATTTTTTAAGAAATCAGATATCTTTTGTTCAGTTTCCCTTTGCCTCCTCCTACTTCTCCCTAATGAACACCATATTCTTTGGAAGCTTGAATTTATATATGCAACTTAACAAGTAATTACATAGCTATAGTTTCACTATCCATCGGCAGCTAGGAGTTTGGAAATTCGTGGTAGAGAGGGAACAGCTCAGCATGGAGTTCAGTTGTTTCTGCTGGCTGATGACTGTAACAGTGATTGGCAGCAGCTGAGTTTTTTGTTTTGTAGAACTTCTCAGTTGATTATCCCAGTCACTAAACTTCAGTGATGTAGTCGTGAC
The DNA here is from genome assembly GCF_015104395.2 of Macrobrachium nipponense. Classification (NCBI taxonomy): domain Eukaryota; kingdom Metazoa; phylum Arthropoda; class Malacostraca; order Decapoda; family Palaemonidae; genus Macrobrachium; species Macrobrachium nipponense. Next base: position 59,245,846 of record NC_061088.1, read on the forward strand.
GCATCTCTAGTAACCACTCACAGGTACTAGACAAAATGTTAATGTATATCTTAGTCATTTCGCTTTTGCGAAAGACTGTTTGACTTTTCTTATGACTGTCATTCGTAAGCATTCTGGTTCCTTCTTTCTCCTATGTGATATCTTAGTAGAGTGGTTCTTCTTAAAGTAAAGGAGATGATTCAAACAGATAAGTTGAATAACAGTAGAACAACTTTATTCTGAACTCCATAACAAGAGAGACAGTTCGGTCGTGAGACCATTCCGTTTTATCGCTAGAAATGAACTAACTTCTTAGAGCATCACGTTGATAGCGAAACATTAGCTATCTCAGCGATTCACATAAAAACATACGTAGTCCACCGGCTCGGAAGTTACAAGTTTCCGGCGCAGGTTAACAGGTCAACCGCTTCCCATGGAAGTTGTTATGACTAGTTGACAGAAATGTAAAATGATTATGTTTTCAAACAAACTTAAACCAGGCTACTGCAGGCATTGCATAGCGTGATCTAGATTTGATTTAGTCACGTAGGATGCTCCTAATTCGCCAATGACCTCAGGTCATGGGTTTTATTTACAGATATGTAATTCTAAAATGTATTTATTACATTAGGCTCGGACAGCTACCATTCAAGCCTTGAATAACAAAAGTTACTTTAAACATGGTTTCTTAGGAGTGTGCTCGTAACATATGTTTAGATATAAACATAACAAAGGTTCTGTTACATACCCTTTGTGGACATATTCATAAACAAAGATAAATGCATGGAAAATATAGATCCATGTTTGATAATAATAATTATTAGGTACCAAAAAAAATCAAAAGGTAAAAATCAAAAGGTTAACATGTATACATGAAGATTATGGTAATAGGTAACCTGATTAAGAATAGCGGTTACTGGTAGATTATAGTAATAGGTAACCTGATTAAGAATAGCGGTTACTGGGAAAGACAAACATGATCATGGATAATTGTTAAAGAGTACTTGTCACTCCTTATAATAGATAAATATAATGGTACAATTGTATTAAATATAATGGTACAATTGTATAATAGTGTAAGTGTGCACAGATTAATATATAGGGCTGGTATATTTTATTAGGTGCCCGAAAAATACTTTTAGGAGTATATTAATATATATATATTGGGCTATAATATTTTATTAGGTGCCCAAGAGATACTTTAACTTGTTCAAATGCAAAGGCGTGAGTCTTTCTTGTCCTACATTTTGCCAGCATACAGACCGCTTTTCACACACAACACAATTCCAGACAATTTTCCTAGGCACCAAGTGAAATGGCCAGTTTCAAGCGGCCCTAAATGTATACGCCTTAAGCGCAACAGGTACGTCATCTGGACGCGGCAACACGTTTCCTCGAAGATCCTTCTGTGTACGCCTCAGCCTACGCCAAGCAAAGATGTTGACGGCGATAACCAATATGGCTGTCACGCTGAACACGGCCAGCAGCACGTAGTAACGAAGATTTTCTCCACCTGCATAAGTCGGTGACGCGTGGTTCATCTCAGCCAGTTGCGTCAAATGATGAGCTACCCGCGCGTTGTATGGGAGAGGTAGTGATGGGATAATTGTAGTCGCCCAGGTATAGTTCGCAAAATACGTCTTCTCACGTATTATCGTGTTGACTCCTCTGACAGTGTAGTTTGTAGATGTCCCCGTACAGCCATCAGCTGCTACAAAGACTTGTGAATGGGCGGTGGTCCCGTCCGGGCATTCGACTTGAAAACCGTCCTTGTCGTATCGGATCCAGGAGCCATTATTCATTCTGTAATTGAACTTATTATTGTAAAAGGGATAAAGTTTCTTCAGATAACCTTCGCGTGTATGAGAGACAGAGCCGTTTAGCACTATGCCTAACTCACATGAATCCACTGATATAGGATAGAATTCAAAAGAGTCAGCTGTACAAACTTTATTATTCATGGCTTCTGAACAGTGAGTGAGTTTATCTAAGTCTTTAATGACTGTAAATGATTTCCTATCTGGAGAAATCAGAACACGTCCCGTCAAATTGGATATTACTGGACTTGAGTTATTCGTCATGAAAGTTGGAAACGGTGCTATTTTGTATGATTGCCAAGCATCGGAAGAATCAAAAGGAATGGTGATCATAATCCTATAATTTTCAACGCTGACTGATATTAGGCTATAATAAAACTCTACTTTATGTGCGTCTAATAAAGGAATATAACCTAGTTTCTCCCGTCCGTTCTCCAAAGTTAACGTCAGATCTTTAATAGGCATAAGGTGAGGAGATAACACACCCTTTGTCGCTAACGTAATAGCTTCTACATAGTCCTTTGATTTCTCAATAAAATGTGATATTTTGACACGGATATGATCTATTTTCGAACTATAATAAGCTAACGCAGCCAACAAGTGTTGAACTTCCATAATCTGATTGATATTACTAGAATGTTAGTTCACCAAACTCATTATTTGATTGATTGAAGATAACTGGCTGCGAAGTTCGGACAAAGCTAATTCGGTTTTGTGTTGCAAAAACTCAATTCTTTTATTTTGATTATTCATCTTAAGGCGATTTGAAATTCCTAAGCCTAGACTCGCAACAGATCCCAAGATGTTTAGTCCAGCAAGAATAAGCGGGTTGCGGCGTTCAAGATTATTGTGCCGCACAGACCACATCAGCAAGTCACGAGCAAGTTCCTCTGCCTCAGCGGTTTTATTTTGCACATCGTAAGATAACATTTCCGCGACGCTTAGGGTTTGAGCTAGCGAAATCTCTGAGTTAGCATGAAAATGACGTTGGTGCATGACCCTCAACGAAACAGCAAACCTCAACAGGTCATTCTTTAGGTTAAGGACGTCATCTTCAGGCAAAAAGATAGCTTGCATATCCACTTCTATGACTATATTACTCGACACAATAAAAATGTCTTCTGTTCTTTCGATAATCGAGCCATGATTAAATTCTATTTCTTTCGTCTTAGCGCTCTTTCCATACAACAAAAGATGTCTGAACACACAATATCACTCCTAACAATAACAGATTCATTTTGGAAACCTGCAATGAGTAAAATATATGTAATAACTCATGTTAAAGAATATGTTTACATACAAATATGATTGATATATATATATATAAATTATTATACAAGTTTCATAAATACAACCATTTTTTCCCTCACTCCATCTACCTTTCTGTAGATTCTGATATGTGCCAATGGAACTATTCTCATATCAGTGGGTTGGGATACATTTTGAACCCTAAATCTATTGGCCGTTAATGTTTCTAAAATGTTGAACGGGCCTTCAAACTTAGGTGTCAGTTTGTAATTTAGACCATTACGTACGTATACTTGTAGTATACCTTATCGCCCACGGTATATGTTCTAGTTGGCTTAGCTATTTTATCATGATTTCTTTTCATTATAATTTGTGCTTCTTCTAGATTCTTACGAAGTATATTATATCGACTTATGCTTGCATCCATCACATCCTTTAGAGGATTTGATAAATTAATTGTAGGCGTTAATACATGGAAAGGTGTTCTAGCTGGGATACCGTACAGTGCCTCGTGCGGTGTCATTTTAATAGACACATGATATGAGTGATTAAGTGTGCTTAGTACCGCAGGTATGGCAATGTCCCAGTTGGGGTCTGCCCCCCCCCTAAGGTGACCCTTAAAATGTTTAAAACCTTACGATTTGCCCTTTCCACTAGCCCATTAGACTCTGGGTGATAGATCATGGTATTGATTTTCTATATGCAAAGGAATTCGCACAAGGAGTTAAGGAAATGATTATTGAACTCCCCGCCCAAGTCTGATATAATGGTGTGTGGAATTCCATGTTTACAAATGTAGCACTCGTAAAACTTTCTAGCGCACTCGACAGCGGTTTTTGTTTTAAGCGCTATCAGTTCTGTATATCGAGTCAAGGCATCTATGATTACTAGGAGGTGCTTATTTCCTCTGTCTGACTCGTAAAATCCTGTTAATAAATCTAAGTGTACTCTTTCAAAGGGTTGATTTGGCACGGGGTAAGCCCCTAGGCTGACAGGTATCTTCGTGTGCCCTTTGTATTCTTGACAAGTGCGACAATTAGCTATGTGCTTTTTTATATCTGTAAGCATCGTATGCCAATAAAATAAAGATTTGGCTTTCTGTGACATTATGGAAAAACCCGGGTGTCCATGCAGTGGATTTTCATGCAACCATTTTAAGACAGTGGGTATGAGTGAGATAGGTACCACCACCTGGTTGTTATTCAACTGTGGTGTGTTGCGGGTTTTCCTCGTCACGGATCTACACAGGATATTATCTTTGATTATATAATTCTGCTGCTTATACTTTATATATTCCTTTCTTTGGATTTCCGTTTAACGCATTTATGATTTTTTCTATTTGTTGATCTTTTCTTTGTTCCGTCTGTAATAGTTCAGCACTCCAGCCCAGATCTTCCTGTTCAGATATAGTTTTAACAATGGGCGTGGAGGTTGAGATATCTATTAATTCAGCTAATGGCTCGGTACAAGATGAAGAGGGGTTGCGTGATAATGCGTCAGCAATGATATTTGCTTTCCCAGGTAAATACCCGATCCTCGCGCCAAAGTCTTGGATGATCATGTGCCACCGAGTTCGCTTAGGGCTGTGACTAAAGCCTTTAAAGAAGTCGGTTAGGGGCTTATGATCAGTGAGAACCTTGACGGGATAACCGTATATCATGAACTTAAAATGCACGAGTGAATTAACAATAGCGAGCCCTTCCTTGTCTATTGCTGCATATTTACTTCGGAAGGTCTCAGTTTATGTGAATAAAAAGCTATAGGGAAAAACTGTTTATCATATTGTTGAAGCAATACCCCACCTACTCCTAGGTCTGAGGCGTCTGTTGCTATAAAGAATTCCTTACCGAAGTCAGGAAATTTCAAGATAGGAGAACTACACAGTTCATCTTTCAATTTATTGAACGCCTGTTGATGATTTTCAGACCATATGAAATCTACGCCCTTTTTTATAAGATCGGTTAGGGGAGCGGCTATGATTGAGTAGTTGCGTATAAAGCGGCGATAATAGCCACTACATCCGAGAAATTGCTGTATTCCCTTGACGTTAGTAGGTATCGGAAAGTTACGGATAGCTGATACCTTATCATGGACTACTTTAAGACCTTGACTAGACACCGTGAAACCTAAATAGACTAGTTCTGTTTTAAAAAATTCACACTTACTTATCTTTACCCTTAGGTTATGCTGCCTTAGTCTTTGTAGCACTAACTCTAATTTACGTAGATGTTCTTCTAAGGTATTAGAAAAGATTACTAGGTCATCCATATAGGCATGTAGGATATCTCCTAACAAGTCTCCAAACACAATGTTTATCATTCTAGTAAAAGTTATAGGAGCACAACGTAAACCAAAAGGCATACGCAAAAATTCATAATGTCCCCTGGCTGTGCTGAAGGCAGTGTGTGGGATACTTTCTTCTTCCAACGGAATCTGATGGAAGCCTTTTAGTAAGTCCAAACTGGTAAAATATTTGTTCTGACCTAATAGAGATAGAATATCGTCAGTACATGGCACTGGGAATCGGTCAGGGATTGTTTCCTCATTTAAGCGACGAAAATCGACGCATATCCGCCAAGTTCGATCTTTTTTCGGTACTACTATTAACGGAAAATTATAAGGGCTGTTTGATTTCCTAATGACACCTTGTTTTAGCATTTTACCTACTTCCTCAGTTATCTCATTCTGAAATTTCATAGGAAGTCTGTACGAAGGTACATAGATTACTTTCTGCTTGTCCTTTAGCCTTATTTGATGCTCGATGACATCCGTTTTTCCTAAGGTTCTATCCGTAGTGGAAAAAACATCATGATATTCAGTTTAAAAGAGTCAAAAAATGTTTCTGCTGAATTTCTTCTTCTTGAATGTCCTTATTGATTTTGTTCTTTATAGATTGCAAAAGGGATTCATCCGCAACTGATTGAGCGTGATTGATCTCAGCTACGGTAAGAATGCGATGTTTATAAACTTCCACATCCAAGATATGTTGATTTTTGTGGATTACTAAAGTGGTATTCAAATGATTACAGACTTCGATGTTACATTGTTGTTGTGAGCCGACTGTATAAATGGCTTGTGTGACGGATAATCCGTGTGTTTTCAGAGTGTCGGAAAGGATTAACATTTCAGATCCCGGCAAGGTTTTCTTTACACGCACTAATATGTTCGAAGTTACGTTCGGCTCGAGAGTTTGTGTGCAAGCTGATATTACGGGCGAGCGAGAATTCTGTTGGGTCGCATGGATTATTTCTTGGTTTATGAGACAAGTGATTGGTTCTTCAATATATGTTACTACTCTGTCTGTCTCTTTATGATCTAAAACTGATTTTAGGGTATTAGAAGACTTATAGAATTTTCCTTTGATATACACGCCGTGTTTTGCAGGGGCTAAGGTAATATTTTGCGTGCCCATAGACGGGTATCCGATAATTACTCCGGGATACATATTAATGTTTTGTACAACGATAAAGGTATCGGAAAACGTGCGCTTACCGACCTTGTACTGAACATGAGTTACTCCTACCACATTTAATTCATTATTTCCTATACCCGAGAGTCTTATTCCGGACTTCTCTATAGGGAAGTTTGAAAAGAGTAAATGATGAGTCCTCAAATCCATGATATTACGTGGACTACCGGAATCAAAGAACAAAGTAAATGACTTATGGTCCAAATTTACTGCATGTAAGGTTGGTCGTAACTCGTCTTGACTTATAATTGCGTGAATTTGTTGCAAATCTACGGGAACCTGCACAGATTTTTTGGATTCGGCCGTGTGTTTCATAGGAAAATCGATTGCCTCACAATGATCTGATAAATGATTAAACTGATTATTTGATACAAAAGATGTTGATATGGATGACCCAACATCGTCCTCTCCCCCCTTGGAGCTAACTACGTGGTATTTGCTTTGTTTTGCTCTCCTGGAAAATTCGCTTGACCTTGCAAGTTCTGGCTAGACGGCCCAGGAATAGAGGTACCTGAAGCACGATTTGTTTGTTTTTTGCTGTTGAGCAGCATTTCCGTTTGCTTGTTTCTTTTTTATAGTACTGAGGACCCTTCTTTTTGTTTGCATTGGCAACTGTTTGCGTGTTTGTAGGATTCTGCTGTTGATTCCGCGAGAAGCAGCGAATACAGGCGGTCCCCGGGTTACGACGGTTCCGGCTTACGACGTTCCGAGGTTACGACGCTTTTTCTTAAATATTCAATGGAAAAATCCGTCCTGGGTTACGACGTTTGTTCCGAGGTTACGACGCTGACGCTTCCGACGCTCCGAGTTAACGACGCTTTTAAAAAACGCATACTATGATAAAAATCCTTTATAGTTTAGCACAGTATATTAATCAAAATAAGTTTCTGGTTAGATTACAACAAAAATTTTGAGGTTATGATGATTTTCGACACTTTTTATGTCGTATTTTTCGATGTTTTTTAGTGACGCCTCATATGCGGAACTAGTTTCCGAGCGAATGAATACATACTAGCTTGCGGTGCGCAAAGTTTACATATAACAGTCCAAAAGCGCAAATAATGAAAAAATCATTGCTTGTTTCCGGTAATAATAACAAAACGAAGTTTCTGGTTAGATTACAACGCAAATTCCAAGTATCCAAAGAGAGACATTATCCAGTAATTTGATCAGAGAGAGAGAGAGAGAGAGAGAGAGCGAGAGAGAGAGAGATGAGAGATGAGAAGAGAGAGAAGAGAGAGAGAGAGAGAGGAGAGAGGCGTCTTCCGACGCTCCGAGTTAAGGACAGAGAAGTGTTCGTTTCATTAAACGGCCTCTGACTCATGCCAGTAAATGTTTTGTTGATACTAATAATATAAGCCTATTTAAAGATACTTTTACTTTAATTAGTCTATATGATACGTAAATAGTAATCAACTGTTCTTGTAGCCCTCAAGATTTGGCAAAATCGAAGTATCCAAAGAGAGACATTATCCAGTAACTGGAACCTTGACATACGAATTTAATTTGTTCCGTTACCATCGTCGTATATCAAAACAGTTGTATCTCAAAGCATTTTTTCCCATTAAAAATAATGTAATATGTATTAATCCGTTCTAGCGCTATGAAACCACACCTAAACACAGCTAAATTACATATAATATACACAATTTATACACAAATAAACGAGTAATAACACACATAATGATAAAATAACATAGCAATGTGATAAATGATAATAAATGTTAATAAAATCAATTAAAAAAAAAAAGAAAGGAATTTTACTTACCACAACGAAAGATGACGTGAGGCCAGCAGGGGGAGGAGGTAGGGAAGGGTGGCAGGGAACGATTTGTTCTCTTTTTATTTACGTATGTCGACTAATAACTACGTAAAAAACACAAATGAAATAACATTGCTAAACTCATTTTTATTTTTTTTTTTTAATCAGTTCGTAGTTTAGAAATAATGGTGATGCCTTTGGAAGGTTTTTATAGCTTCCTTCTACTTGATGATTGTGGATATTGTAGAAGGATTTCGACCATACTCGTTTGCTATAATTTCATGTTTTGCTTCCATCGAAATCATTTTCTTGGGTTTTTTCTTATCACCTGCTTTGTCTTTAGCTTTGAGACCCATGGTTAATAATAAAATAGACAAAATAACACGAAAAATAGGCGCAAATACAACAAACTAAACAACGACGTGTTAACATGCAGCACCAACAACCAAACAGACTGAACGCCATTTATCGGTCGCCTATACAACTAACACTCATCGCAAAGTCGTATCTCAAATATTTCGTTGTATATCAAAGCTTATATTTTCGCAAATTTTCTGTTGTATCTCAAAACATTCGTATATTTGGGCAATCGTATGTCAAGGTTCCAGTGTAATTTGATCAGAGAGAGAGAGAAAGAGAGAGAGAGACGCCTTGGCGGCAACAATGGTCTCGGGGATTGACATAACGTTTATTTTCTGAACAGGTAGGACAGAGAAGTGTTCGTTCACTAAACGGCCTCTGACTCATGGCTGGAACTGTTTTGTTGATACTAATATATAAGCCTATTTAAAGATATGTTTACTTTAATTAGTCTATATGATACGTAAATAGTAATCAGCTGTTCTTGTAGCCCTCAAGATTTGGCAAAATCACTCCAGGTTGTACATAAAACTTCAAGAATGTAGTGTCACCAGAGGATTACAATAGTTTTTACCTTCAAGAACCAGCATTCTTTTATGAAAATAACTCCAGGTTGTACATAAAACTACAGATAACAACATGTAACCAAAGGATTACAAGTAAGGTTTTTATAACTTTTTATTAGTTTAAGACATATTTCCAAGCGTTGTTCCGGCTTACGACGATTTTCGGCTTACGACGCGTCTCAAGAACGGAACCCCCGTCGTAACCCGGGGACTGCCTGTATATGAATGAGTGGAACTATTATGTATTGAACAAAAACGCGTCCGACAGTCTGAAATCATGTGACCTGGTCGTTTACAGTTATAACAAACCATCCCTGCAGCTTGATTATTATTATGTACCACGTTTACTTGTTGTGGCTTATTTTCATTTTTTGCAAAAACTTGAGTGAGCGAGGGATCAAGGTCAGTACATTTAGACATGTGTTTTTTGATTTGTTTATACACATCTAATTCCGTACTGTCGGGCTGCAGCTTTTTGTCAAAACACCACACTAAAGCTTCAGGCAACATGGCTGTAATGGTCGTGAGGTATATGAGACGGATAAAATCTTTCACGGCGATTCTGGCACTCGTAACCCACCCGGAGTTACTTAAACTATCTTGATATTCATTCAGCCGGTCGGCAATTAGCGCCGCCCACTCGACAACATTAAGCTGAGTCATAGAGGCTTGGTTAAGGATATTTCTTAATGCTAATACTACATCTAAAGCCTCTTCACCCCCATACACGGCACGTAACCTAATTTTGAACTCGTCCCATGTAGCCGCCTCTTGGAAAGAAACGCCTCTTAGATATGCACTTGCGTCTCCTTTAGCAAAGTCTATGAAGCTTTTGGCTTCCTGTAATTGTACAGCTGGGTCTGTGATGCTTTTTGCATTTAAATGAGCGTCTACAGATGAGATCCATGCCTCAACATTTTGAGGCAGGAACCCATTGACCCGACCTTGAAAAGGGACAATTGCTGACCTCGCGCTCACGAGCGTCACCACATTCGGGTTGCCAGCCGCAGTAGTTGCCGCAGTAGTTGCCATGTTCACTTTTACTTTTTTCTTATCACTCCTATTCCTTGTGGTCTTATCAAAATATCTATAAGAATACACTCGACCACTACGTAAACGCATATGCAATATACTGTATAAATGTGTTGCAAGTAATAGGAAAACCCCACAAAAAGATAATAGAGTACAGATAATTTGATAAAGATATTATTCGGAGAATTCTTGCAAGAAAACGATTAGCAACAACGAGAAAAAAAAAGTCTGCGGGCGAGAACTCGTAGTTGAAGATTGATTCCTGTAATGAATGAAGATTAAGACTATATAACTCACCCCCAGAATACTGGACGATCGACTCCTGATGAACAACACTTCACTGAGAAAAACCTGAATAGATAAAATTCTACTTAGCTCTGGGTTATATGGGGAAGGATTGTTGACATCCGATGACGTCACAGTTCCTCTTTCTCTCGCGATGGAAGTCGTGATGATGTCACAGTCTCCTCCCGTCCTCGCGTTGCATGAAGAAGCCCAAGTCTTGATGACGTCACAGCCTCCTTCCTCGCGTTGCTTCCTCTTGGCCTACTCTTCGCGTCCTTGCAAATGATCGCGCGTTGTTTCCTTTATGTGTTTCTTCTTTCTGTTGATGTTCGATGCTGCTCCTCGTCCGGTGTTGATTCTCGGAGATATGTGATAACAGTCACTCAATCGTCGATGTTGATGCTTGTATTCTTCTCGATGAAGGACATATCTTTGTCTTCATAAAATGTTGCGTTGATTGAAGATCCCGTTTCCTCTGTTTATTATTGACTTATAGCTGGAAGTTGGTGATTGCAGTTCTTCGGTTGGCTGATATGGGTCTTGTTAATGTTATTCTTCGTAGAGGCTGCCACCATTCTTAGTCATTTCGCTTTTGCGAAAGACTGTTTGACTTTTCTTACGATTGTCATTCGTAAGCATTCTGGTTCCTTCTTTCTCCTATGTGATATCTTAGTAGAGTGGTTCTTCTTAAAGTAAAGGAGATGATTCAAACGGATAAGTTGAATAACAGTAGAACAACTTTATTCTGAACTCCATAACAAGAGAGACAGTTCGGTCGTGAGACCGTTCCGTTTTATCGCTAGAAATGAACTAACTTCTTAGAGCATCACGTTGATAGCGAAACATTAGCTATCTCAGCGATTCACATAAAAACATACGTAGTCCGCCAGCTCGGAAGTTACAAGTTTCCGGCGCAGGTTAACAGGTCAACCGCTTCCCATGGAAGTTGTTATGACTAGTTGACAGAAATGTAAAATGATTGTTTTCAAACAAACTTAAACCAGGCTACTGCAGGCATTGCATAGCGTGATCTAGATTTGATTTAGTCACGTAGGATGCTCCTAATTCGCCAATGACCTCAGGTCATGGGTTTTATTTACAGATATGTAATTCTAAAATGTATTTATTACATATAGATATTGTTGCTTTTGAGCCAAAAAAAGGTGCAAAAAATCTCAAAAAGGAGAGTGCTCTCCCAGCCCTCCCCAGTCTGTTTTCCTGGCCCCTCTCCCCTGAATGCAATTACCCTATTTATTTCCCCACAATACCCCTTTTATCGTATGCTATATGAATTGTTATGTTACCATCACACTTTTCCAGCCTTGCAATGTTGAAAAGCAAACAGAAGGCTTCCTTTTCATTGCATACATCCACATAGGTATTGCAGTGGGCTGCAGTTGCATGCAGATAGAACACATGCTTATAACTGATGAAATAATGTATTCATAACATTATTTATTCCTTGATCAGTTCCATCTTTAAGGAGAGGGATGCAATTGTAAGGGGCTTTTCAGTCATGCTTTCTTCCTAAGACTCGGAGAGCCTCAGGAAAGCTGATATTAACTTTTCCAGACAACCAAGAGTGTATGCTTTCAAACCAATTTCTTTTATGAGGTATGTGCTAGACAAGCTTTATCACTGGAGGAACATCAGAATGACACTGGTGGTGGTACTTTGTCCTTAGGAGGAAGGGTACCCAGATTTGCTCACAATACAAGCTGCTTTGGCTACTTGGCTTTTATATCTCCCATCAGAACATCAGTCAACTCTGTTCATAGGCCTGGTCTGATTCAACTGCTCAGTAATGATTGTGGAGGCTGTGCTTGGTGTAGTTGGTGAGTTTTTATTTTTTTAATGCTCTGTTTGACAAGTAGCAGACTTTTTGCTGTTCCTTTTGTTTGACAAGTAGTGGAATTTCTGTTGTTCGTTTGATTTTTCACCTTTATAGAATTCATATTTGCTTTGGCACAAACATGTGAGAGCAGAGATATGGATCTTGGCTCATCCAGTAAGTAGTGATGAATGTCCCAGAATTTGGAGAGGAAGGGACCCCAAAGGGCTCTGAAACCTCCATGCACTAGGCATGTCTAACCTTTAGAATAAACGTAATGTGAGACATTTAACCCATCTTTTTTTGTGTGAAATACCAGGTAGTTGTTCCAAAGCAAACTATAAGTGGAAGTTTGGCCATATATAAAACAGCATTTTTATATATTAAGAAGTGTTAATAGTTCTCTGATGATTTATGATCTATATTTTGAAGTGTATTATTGAGCAGAGCTTCTTTTTCAGCAGCAATCCAATGAATAACTTTACGTACTTTTCAGATAATTCCTACGTTGCAGTTGCAGACGTGAAGAGCCACATTTATGTTTTCTTCCAACCAGAAGCTTTTGGTGGTGAATTGAGGAACAGAAAGTCTGGGAAAAGGATGAATACTGTTGCCAGACAAGTTGTAATATCTATGAAAACTCATGATGAAATTTTAGGTATTCACACTTCACATAATGTACTGTTTGTTTTAACAGAAAAGAACATTTTTGGGTACTGTCTTCGTAGTTCCTGATCACGTTGTAGTTGAAAGGTTTCTTTTCTAAGCATCATGTTTTAGTGGTAGTTTCATACTGTAGTAACTTCTTTTATGGAATTTTAATATGGGAATTTAACAGGTGTAGTGTATTTTTTAAAATACCGTATGGTAACCAACATATACATTAAAATGCCTTTTGAAGACCAAAGGTCTAACAAAATAACCCACTAAGAGTTGAAAAAAAATGTCATCAGTCTTAAGATATATTCAGAACTTCCTTTGTGTGTCATCTGTTAAGAGTAGTGCATATATTTATTAACCGTAAAGAGAAAACAGGATTAGCTAGAAAAGGAGTCATATATGGAGCCTTTAGAAAATGAGGGCAGAATCATGTAAATTAAGAAGATGCTTAATTAATGATAAATGATATGTACCCAGTTTCTCAGGTTTTTGTAAATCCTATTTTATTTGTATTATTTAGATTTTTTTATTCAAGTCCTGACAGCATAAGGTTTTGCTAAGCAGGGTCATAGTCAGTGCAAGTTAGCCTTATGAATTAACTCTTTTATGATACTGGACTTGTTAGGTTTGGTCTGTGGTAGATCCACTGCCCTCACGGGCCGTGCAGATATGTATAGGTCATTTCAACAAATTTATATCACTCTTTGTTACCTTAAATTTCATGCTACATTAATAAATTTGATGTCATTAAAAAGCTAGAGAGTTATGGTGTATCATGATATGTTAAAAAAAAAAAAAAAAAATCAGTGAATCAGTGCAGTAAGCAGTTGTCTGATGAAGGTCATTGAGCGTCCAGGTTGTGGGTTGAAGGCATCCCACACGTTTGTAGATTTGGTCGTCAGTCAATCCTGAATCAAACTCAGTAGATGTCTCATATAAAAGAAAAAACTTTCCATCTAAAGTGAAACTGTGAAACTGTGGATTGTTGTTTAACTTCTTCATTACCGAAAGTTTGTTTGGAGGTAGGTGGGTACCACCATTCAAGTCTACTACACCGCACCGGGTGCATAAAGGTGGTACGCATAGTACCACCAAAACTCCTCTTTTCAGATAGGGACTTCCAATCATTCTGTAATTTCGGTTTGAAGAGTTTGGAGCAAAATAAACAGTATGACACGATGCCAGACGTATGATGAACCCAAAAAAATATTATTACTGCTTATAGTAGTGTGTAGGTGACAGATGAACTGCGTCTCAACAAAAAATCACAAAACCAGACAAGCGTAAACATGTAATAACTTCTACCCAAGTAAAAATCCAGTTGTATCATTATTTACTATATTTATTTATTTATTCACGTATTACATTTTACAAATAAAAAATATGAACACCAGATAAATGAAGGTAGAAATAAAGCCTTATAGTAACTTTATATATAAAAAACCAAACCAGAGAAAAAGCGAAAAAGCGATTTCTTCTGAGGACAAGAAACTTGAAAAATTAGTTTAGATACCCCTGATGCCCCTAAAGTTGTTTTCTGTGATGAAACTAATCTTAGAAAACGTAGAAAATGACACTGACCAATTTTTGAAAGATATACTATAAAATTAGCGATTTCCATATTTATTGGCGGGGCTTTCGCTTTAGTTTTTGCTCTTTTTTTTTGTTATTACGTGCTTATTTACTGTTCTATTTTGATAATACTTTATGTGCATGTTCCAGGTGCGATATACCAACATTCTGTAAGACCGAATTTCTATTCAAGACCGTAGTTTTCTCACCGACCACCAGTGTCCCTTGTACAAGGGACACTGAGTTTCACATTTTTTTTCATAAAATCATTTTATTTTCCCTGTAGGATGATAAAACTAACAGAGAATATGCGTTATTATAGTGCTAATAATACCTGATAATTTCATTAGCCTGTCTTGATTAGTGTATTTTTGGCAAATATTTTTACGATCGGCACCCCTCCAAACTGGAGTCACTTCCGAGAGATTCAGTTCGGCAGCGAACGCAATGTTTACATTCTGCTCACCCACCCGGTAAAGAAGGGGTTAAGAGATCATCATAGGTAAGAAGTAATTGAAGATGCCCATACTGATAGTTTCTTCTTCCTGCTCCCCTTTGGAGTTGAGTCAGTTCTGTACCCTGACATCTCATGTAGTAATGGTGGAGTTAATGAAAACTCATAAACGTTTTCTTCATTTATTTATGAAAATATAGCAGCTGGGTGCTTGTTGAGATCAGTCAGTCTCTCCCCTGTGAATCCTCCTGAATTAATATCTCACACACATGCTAATTCACACAAAAGCCAAGCACAAAGGGTAAGGAAGTATGGTTTTCCCAGGTAGTATCTTAAAAGATTGAGCAACAATACACTTTATACTAAAGATGATACTAAAGTCACTGGAACATGGTAAAAAATACGTAGGTCAAAATTATTACAATATTTGTTTTAAGTAATAAAAGAAATAATATTAAATAAAAAAATAATAGCTTTACTAGTGTAACTTACCCAGTAATTATACAGCTGTAGTTTCTACTTTGATGGCATCGTGAATTTCCAAATTTGCGGTCTCAACTTTCCAGGTGGTGGTACCAGCCTGATAGATTCAGCACGTAGATCTGCCTTTAATTCACCCAAGATGATGTTTTCTGGTACAGAAATCGATCACTTTCTAAAGAACATCTTCAAGACTTGAAGTTCTTAGTTATATTGAAGCAAGAGGCTTCTCTCCTTTAGCTGGAGAGGCATCTGATGACTGGTTAAAAGTTATTTACTGTTCCGACAGAGCAATGACAGAGGTTTCTGATGATTTGGCATCCTTGTTTGTCATGGGAATTTTAAAGAAAAGGGAGCTATGGTGTTCTTTTACCTCTAAGAATGTAGCTGCTAATCAAAGATAAGATCTGTTTTTCTTGCCTTTGGATAGTCAACACCTGTTTCCATAGGAGGGAGTGAATGAGATTACTTTAGAATTGCAGAAATAACCACACACAACCTGCCAGCCTAATCTACAAGACTGCCTAGGGATTAGTCAACTTTTTCGAATAAGTCAACCTCTCCATTGCAAAGATCGCCCTTTCGAGGAAGGAGGCAGAGACAACAGACAAGGGCGAGAGGTAACGTGCGTTTTCTGTTCACAAACAGTCAAAAAGTTCTCTTCAAAGACTGTAACAAAGAAGTTAAAAATGCAGTCCTCCATATGCCCGTAGGAGCAAAACTCCAGCTCTTTTGGAAGAACTGCGGGAAAGAGGGCCAGAACCTTGGATAGTGCAGATTTTAAAGGTAGGCCACTCGATTCCATTCACAGAGAAGTCACCTCTGGTAGACACTCCGATCACATTGACAGCTTACCCCATAGGATCGGGAAAAAATATGTTGGCCTTTGCAGAAGTATTATCATTTATAAGGGTCAATAGAAAAAGAATACAACAAATATCATTTATAGATATATGAAATAGCATTTCATATATTCAAATATGTATGTATTTTAAAATAAGGCAAATGCATATGTTTACTGTCTAAAAGAATATAAATTTATTTTGAAAAGTAGTTTTCATATTAAAGTCTCAAAACAAATCCGACTCAAATATAAAAAGAATAAAACAAAATTTCTGGGCTCAGCCCGTGTCGCTCTGTGAAATATCCTTTTAGTTCATATTTCTAAGGTAAATATTGCTAACATTACCAGAGAAAAAACCAAAATGGGATGTCAGAGCATTCTGACTCGCTCACCCTAAATAAAAAGAGGGTGTCGGTATGGTTTCTGGGACGAGTGAAACCACTACCATGGGCCTCTTGTCATTTAGATCTCTCCTTCACAAAATCCCCCTGCTAGAGAGAGCTGATACACAGCCCGTGCCAGCAACTACTACTACCAGCGCTCCCACGCCAACACCATCGCCTCTAGCGGCCATCCTTTCTGTTAGCAGAATCTCGCACGCATGTGTTTTTCCTTGCTGTGTTATTTCGCTTTCGCTTTTTTGGATTACCATCGTGATGGAGCTCCAAGCTATTGCTGCAACTAAGTTAAGTACTGCCTAAGTGTTTCACGTAATTTTAGCCAGTTAGGGCCCGTTTTACCGCTTTTATTTAGGTTATATGACGGTGCCCTCTGCGACATGGCTACAGGCTCGCCTACCCGGCTTGCCTCGTGTAATTCTTATTCAGCTCCTTCGGTCTCCCATACCGTAGTAGCTGTTCTGTGCAGTATTTATGTTATGTTTTTCATGTCGTGCAAGATTTTGCTTTAGATTTTGCTATTGTTTTTATGGGAATCCAGCTCGGTTGAGCTCGTGCCTTGTTACCTTAGCTCAGTGTTCATGCATGCATGTGCCTTTGTCTAGGTCTGTTAGGCATTAAGACGTACGTCCTTCTCTTTTTAGTCCTACCACCCTGGACGTTGCCCTCCATTCTTACGTACCGGCAGAGACCAGCTCCCGAGAGGTTAGGCGCCCTCCCTCCCGGGTCGGTTAGCCTATCCTCTCTAGGACTTTTCTTTCTCTTTTACTTTTGATTCCCTTCCTTTCTATTATATTTTATATATTATGATGCATGTTTGAGACGGTTAGAGGTAGCCTAGGCTATCTCTTTCGTCGGGCCTATCCGTCCGCGTGGTCCTACCACGTTCACGGTGGGCCAGGCGATCGCACTGAGCCACCGGCTTAGTCACCCCTCCCTACCTCCCTTTCCCCTACGGGGGTCTGGGAGGCATGTACCGCTCGCTCACATTGCCATGGCAACACCCAGGCTCACTCCTCTCCCCCTCTCTTCTCAGAGGGGATACGGGAGTTTCGTGTGGGAGAGGGTACCTTGAGACTGTCTTGTCATACCGTTCTCACCTTGGGTTCCACGGGGGGTCTGGGTGCGCTCGGGTCAGGCTGGCTATCTGGCTCGTCCGTACTCGGACCCCCTAGGGTCCCTTATCGCTCTCTCTCCTACCCCGGTCACCCCCCTTCTTACCCACCGCGCCAGCGGCGGGCTTGGCTGGTTCCCCCAGCTTCATCATTGGGGGGTGACGGAGAAGAGCTCCGCTACACGCTTCCTTTCCATTTGTCTTGTTTTTTATCCTTATTTTGCCTTTTGTATATGTGTTTTCGTGCTGAAAATTCCGCTAGCTGGCGGAGCGCCCGCTCACCAACCGGGTTCTCCCCCTGCTTGTGTGTTTTTTCTATGGTGGAGCTATGCTCCTCCTTGGTTATATTTACTATTGGGTTAACTTTCTCTTGTTGCTCCCCGCCGTACTTGTACCCACCCCGGCGTTGAGGCTGGTTGCTAGTTTGGTGAAACTCCTTTTTCCGGCGTGCCGGAACTGTCTACTAGCATACCTGACCTACGGACTCTCTCCAACTCAAGAGAACAGGAGAAGGTTAACACCTAATTCTCCACTTCGGCATATAGCGGAGTAGTATATATCTTAACGGGCTAGTCCCGTTAACTAGCGTTGATACTCATGTATCTGTCCACTTACAGGCTACCAACTGCCAGGAGTCCGGCTGTAACGCCGTACTCCAGGACCCCTGTGGACATGAGATCTGCAGGACCCACGCCGTCTGCGCCATCCGCTTTGGTGATATAGCGGTATGGCATCATGAAGCATGCTCGATATGCTATGAACTCGTCGAGCAATTTACCTCCGGTGTAAGTTTATACCGAAGTTTTATTTGCCGTATAATTGAACCATATAAATGTACATAAAGGAATAATGACATTTTGGATTATGTGTTTGACCATCAATAGCCTTTCCTTCTAGGGCTTACAATAGCCCTCTCTTCCAGGCTTCCGCCGTGAAGGAAGCCGCAGCGACCACCCTGAAGGCCTGGGTCGGCGGGTTCGGGAAGAACGTCACGAAGGGGCAGCCATATATCTTAGATAAGAATATGGCTCTCCGCCTCTTCCCTGGAGAACAAGGCTTACTCCTACGTCACCCAGCAGCGGCGGCCCCGTACATCTCTTCTATTCAAGTTCAGGTGGCCCAGGCGCTGGCGGCCCAGAGCAACCCCGAATTAGCAGACGACGTGGCTACCCTAGACCTCAACCTGGAACCAATGGCGGTAGGTGATCCAGGTAGTATGTTAGATGAGGCAAGTTTGTTGGGGGCTCAAGGGTTTCCCTTGGGTCCTTCTGGATCTTCTTCTTCTCCTGTGCATTCTTCTACTTCCTTCCAAGGATTTTCAGAGAGTGAACTTTCGGTCAAGCCGAAGTCCACTCAGCTATCCCTAAAGTAAAAGGGAAGCGAGAGTTGAAGACCCTGGAGAAGACAGCGTCTAAAAAGACCACGTCTTCTGAGTCTCGTAAGACTCCGGCTCACCACCCTGAAGCAGAGAAAACGAAGTCATCTTCGTCTTCGTATTCGAAAGGGTCGAGAGGCAAATCCTCGAAGGATAAGGACCAGGCCTCTATGAATCCTGAGCCTTTGACCTCTACCGGGACGCCCCAAGACACCTACAGTGTCCAAGGACCCAGCTCCTTTCGACACAGATGCATTTGCTGCAAATATTATGCAGCAGATGGGCAGTCTTGTCTGGAGCCTGGTACAGGATAAGTTTGAGCAGATGTTGTCACACATCTCTACGTCCTTCGAGGAGTCCAGTCAGTCGATTCGAAACATTACGGAAAGGCTGACCAACCAAGAGAATCTCATGGCGGGTCTCCGAGAGAACCCGGCAACAGTCCTCTCACAGCCTACTATGGCGGTCCAGCCTATGCCGGATTACGATTCTCTACCTCCCTTCACTCCAAACAATCCATGGAGAGTGGCGGCGTATGCCCCGTTTAAAGACTGTATGCTTACATTACCGGACTGCGGCACTCGAAGAATAGAAGACTTCGAGTTCCACCCCGCCAATCTGCAGCCTCCATTCATGGGTTACGCCCGTCTTACAGAGACGGCGATGAGAAGGGAGGACAGGATCCCAAAGGAAACCGTGATCTACAGCCGGGATCAGGCCCAAAGGGAGTGGCTGAGGAGCTTGGATGACTGGGACTGCGTCAACACCAAGCTCCAGGCGTTTAAGAGTCCCTTTACCATCTTTGTAGTGGATGGAGACACTCCTATCCCGTTCACCACAAAGTTAGCAGAGCTGACTCTCCTGGCCGCCATGAAAGACGAGCCCATGCCGCAGCTTCGGGAAACCGAGCCAACATCTCTTCTGCTTCCTAGCACCGAAGATCTTTGGGCGGACCTACCATCCACATTCTCGGTAGGCAAACTCAAGCCGGACTGTGCAATAGTACAGTTTAGCGAGAGACTTCCTAGGCTACCTGACAATTTGATTCAGGCGGAATTTGATGCCAGGTTTAGGCTAGGGAGGACATTAAATGCCCTAGTGAGACAGAGGTTGCTGCGGTAACATA